>NC_092215.1:894559-941557 GCF_043381705.1 Parasteatoda tepidariorum
CTTGGGCCCATACTATTCATATTATTTACCTACGACTTTCCCATCGACCGACAAGACTTTAACAGCATCACAGCACTTTTCGCAGATGATACAGGAATTGTCGTGAAGTCCAAAAATCCCAACATTGCCTTACAAAAACTCCAAGAAAAGATCACAGAAATAGAAACCTGGTGCCTAGACTGGAAGTTTAAAGTAAACGGCCAAAAATCGAAACTACTAATCATTCAACATAAAAGAAAAACGATCCTCCCTAAAAATCAAGTTGTACTCTTTAACGAAACGATACCCATAGTCAAAACAGCATAATATCTTGGTCTGGTCATAAACAGCAAATTTAATTGGAAAGATCACGTCAAAACAGTTATCAACAAAGCACAAGCAGCCTGTCACAGATTACAAATCCTTCTTTAGAACCCCAAAATGGAACTCAAGACTTAAACGTTTACTTTACATCTCAATGATCCGTCCCATCCTGACTTATGCATCTCCAGCTTGGTGCAACATCTCCACATCACTCCTTAAAAAACTCAAAATATGCCAGAATAAAATCCCCAGGAAAATAACAAAAGCGAGATGGTTTATCCGCAATAAAAATATACATCGTGACCTCAACATAGATTTTTTAGATCATCATATTGCAAAGTTAAATTTCAGATTTTTCGAAAAGATCATAAATTGTGACACCGCAGGATTCAACGAAATTTTTACTTTTGAAAACTTAAGAGAAGACGTAAACCTCAGACCGATGGCAGCTCATTTTTGTAGTGACGTAATTTTAACTAAAATACAAAATATTTAATTCCCTTTTATTCCAATTGCATTCCAATTACCAGAAAGAACCTCCTTAAAGACCACAATACAAGACGAATGGGAAAAAGGCCGCTAACGGCCCCAGGCCAGATATATTTCGATGATGATGATGATGATAATTCAGGAACAACCAGTATAAGCTTATTCCTTCATCACTTTTGAGCATAGAACAAACCAGTTAGAGATGAATCGGGTGTTGGCTCTACGCGCCAAGTACCGGGGTACCCTACATATCCAGCATCCAGCACCAGTAATTCAGGAACATTTTCGTAGTTCTCAAATGAAAGCTAAATTTAAGCATTTTTCAGTAGCCTTGAAAAAATCTTAACTACCATTCATTTTTTTTCTCCAAGTCGTGGCAAACCTGTTATTCTACAAGTTTTACTAGTTAATTCGCGACCAATTTATTAAAACTTTTTCAGAAAGTGGAGTAATCTGCATCCCTGCTGTACTGCATAAGATTGCACTTGTTAATGTCCAGCTTGTCTAAAACTTTAATTTTCAAGAAAAGGCTAATGCAAGCAGAGAGCAATAGACGTCCCTGAAATGGCAAAGAAACTAATTGCTTTACTTTCAACAGAATATGTTAAAGAGAAGTATGGTATAAGACATTAAAATTTATAAAACATGTTTTATTACTTTAAAATTATGCACTCGTTTAAAATATGAAGTAGTTGCTATGTCAAATAGTTTAAATTGGTATAGGTACGATGAAAAGTAGCACCGCCTTTTTACTCAAGCTTGGTTCGAACTGCATATGGTAATAACATTGGTAATAATATTGATTTTTTCTTGCCAACTCTGCCCGGATGATTTTAGTTTTATATTTAATGTTATAGGAAAATTTAACGAATCACATTTTATCCTTCATTAAATGAATACGGTTCATTTAAATAAATATGGATTTTGACTACCAATACATTAGAATAATTTAAATACGTATATGATAGCTCTCTGATTATCAGGGTTTCCGAGGGTCTTATAAATTTTAAAAAGTGGTAACAAAAATTAAATAAATGCCGATAAATTAATTTCTGTGTAACTAACTACCACTAAAAATTGTTTTCCAAAGAAAGTATATGTGAGGAAAATTCGAGAATCTAAATCACTTAACGATGAAGTGGTATATTAAAGCAAGAGATATCTTCTCGCGGTTACCTAAATTTACCATACCCTCCAACTGCTACGGAATTTCCGTAGTTTCAGAAATCTTCTTTTCAGACGGTAGCAAAATTAATGTCTTAATATTTTAAAAAAATTAATTTTAGCGTAACTTTTCCACTATTACTTATAAAAGTGCAGGCCATATGGCTAGATTCTTAAGTTCTGATAAAAGTTTTATGAGAGATCCATTTGCTTTAAAAATTTCTACTTTTGTTCGCTACCACTAGAAAGAATTATTTTCAAAATCCTCATAAGTTGGAGGGTATGATTTACTACCACTACTAAATTTTTTCAAGAGCAGCGGGAACCATATCATATGACAGTGTTTTTAATTGGCGTAAATTTTTACGAAATACCAACATACAATTTCATTGGCCTTAGCCTTAAGGTAGGAAAACACCCTATTAAAAAGCGTAGAAGTTGGCAAGTATGGTAATAAGATTTGTCTGTAAATCAGCACATGATGTGAATAAAATATCATGTTCTAAAATTTACAAAGGCTAAAAAATATAGTTTAAAAAAATTTTAAGAAACTGGGACTATTTGAGAAGAATACAATTTTTTTTGTAATTTTCGAGTTATTATGAAATATCATAAGTTAATAGGCAATCATAGAGAGATTTTGCTTTGCGTTTGTATTACTATTTTAATTTTCTACAACTCTAAAATATTTCACAAAAAGCGTAGAGAGTTAGCAACTCTACAAATGTATATATACGTTACAGTGATAAAGACCAAACATAGTCACCATTTTTTCGTGAAGGTTAACCCTTTTGGGACTGGAGAGTCATAAATGTATTCGTAAGAAATCAGCATCAAGATGATAAAAAATAAGAAGCGGTAGCTTAAGTTTGGGCATAGCTAATTTGACAAATTTATGTTTGCTTTAACTTTAAATCTAACACATCCAATCCATGTGTGTTAAAAGTGTAACCATACAATTTTTAATTCAAACTAAATAGTGGTGAGTTAAATAAAGGAAACTATCATTACCCCGCCCATAAATAAACTGCTATAAAAATAGTTTGGCTACCAGTTTTATCTTTTTTACCCTGTCTATCCCCACCCTGAGAATTTATACATGACTCGCCCGTCTCGAAAAGGTTAACAATCACACAGTCGCTTTGGATTGGTAAATGTCAAAAATATGTGACTTGATATTAATTTATACATCAATATTTAAATATTTATTAACAATTCTGAAATCCAATTAGGAAAAACATCACAATTGGGAATATCGGGCAGGCATAATAACATGTTTTCTCTATCCTAATGTTTTATTTTTTTAGATTTATAATCTTTGTATTTTGTTATCTGGTTTACACTTTACCGGTATTCCCTACACTGATTCTTTTTAAAATTAAGTACTCTTGCCCTACAACCAGTATTCCCTACGTTGATGTTTTTCTTAAAGTTAGGTGCCATTCTTGGTTTATACTTTCCCTACACTGCTTTAATAACCCTATTTTCTACTTCTTAGCGATTCTGTGATTTGTTGAGAAATGTTTAATCAAGTGCTGTGAAGCTAAGACGCTTAGAGAGAAATAGTCTCGAATAAAGGTTCTTTTTTTTTTTTTTTNTTTTTTTTTTTTTTTTTTTTTTTTTTTTTTTTTTTTTTTTTTTTTGATGCACCTAAACATGCAGTCCATTGTAAACTTATCACTTGTCGTAAAACATTGCATGAGCGAAATACGTTTTTGAATTTTCTGGAGTTATACAAAAGTGGCCCCATTTCGTTTCATTTCTGTTTTTCAAAGAAATAACTTGTTCTTTATTGCAACAAACATGATTGATTCAGAACTAAAGGATTTTATTAATGATAAGAGTTTATTAACCCGTTTTGTCCCGAATATATATATTGAAATGATACAAAAAGTGGCTTTATAGAAAAAGTGGTATAATATATTATCGAAATTAATTGCTTTTTCTACTGTTAGGGCATTCAAAAAGTCTTCGATAGATCAAAAAGTACTGAAAAAAGTNCTAGAAAGGAAAAGATTAAGCAAAAGAACTATTAAGATCATATTGGGGATCAAAAAGTACTTGCTCCTTATAATTCTAGATATAATCAGAAATAACTAAATCATTCTGGTATCTGAGAATCTTTTAATTCACCCAGACAAATGAAAATGCTGAAAAAAGTTTCCCACCACAATGAATGTCTTTGAAAAAAGGAACTGTCCTAAATATATGACGCTGGGCGTTAACCGGTTAATAAAATACTTAATTCAAAAAATAATATCCTCTCCTTCATATCCTTGAACAACACACTTTCTGAGTCATCACCCACTACATACGTAAATAGATCAGAGCTTCCTTAAAATAATTAAAGAGGTAAATAAATTTTTGGATTAAAATGTTTTCATGTTTTTTTGCAAAAAACAACTTGAAGTATCACCACAATAGCTCCCTAACTCAATCACATATAATGAGTTAATTTGTGGTTAATCCCCAGCTTAAAATTAGTAAATTTCATGACCTTTAAATCCATGATCAACAAGTTAAGATGAAATGGTTGGGTAATAATTTATAGCATTTAAGTAGTTGCAGGTGAATTTCCACTGATAAACGAGCTACCACTATAGCAGTTTTAAGGAGCCCTTGTTATGAGTGTAATGCTTTTTATCATATTTGTCATCAATTATGTTTTTCATTTTTCAAACATCAATTATTGTACATATCAAATCATGTTTTATCTTTATTTTTTTTAAGTCTTCAATCAATAGTTCTAATGTTATGCAAAAACGTCAATTTGTCATATTGAGTTTTTTCATTGTTTTATTATTTTACAAGCAAACGCCTTGATTTTCTTATGGCTACCACAATGTTTGCCAAATCAATGTATTTTACCTTACTGTATATAATTTAATGATGAATGGAATAGGGGCCGCTTCACGGCCCAGGTGCCCAGCTTATTTAAATAAATAAAGAAAGAAAGAACGAATAATATTTGTGCCAAACGTCGTTTTAAAAGAACAGTTACTTTAAAAAAAAAAAGAGAAAGAAAATGTTTCTAGCTCAACTGGTTCATTGCTGGTATTAATTTTGCAGAAACCTTTTCACCATAATATGTTAATAATATAAAAGTTTATAATTTGATCTGCACATTATTTTTTTTTTAAAATTTAAAGTAGTAGTTCGCAGAATGAATAGTAACTTGGTATAAATTAATATGTGCTAAAAAATTTTTCAAATAGTAGAATTTTATACATAGACCGCTTTTTGTACCTGTGCATAATTGGATTAATAAGCATAAATTTTAAAATTAAAAAAAAATACATAAAAACATTATTTTTATTATAGATGTTTTTCAAAACTTTTATGCATTTCGAAAAATATCAATTAAAATTACATTTACAATAAATAACTTCGATAAACTTAAAATTCCTGAATCCTTATCATTGTCTAACAAATCACGCATACTTTAAAACTTTCTCGTAAGTATAGCAACCCACAACATCTTTATGACGTGATTCAAAAAGCTCTCCTATCTACCTATTAGCCAAATGAGCCTCATAATTAACTTGAAGTACCTATTATCATAGAACAAAATGAGCTACTAAGTGATGGCGTGAAAAAGCCGAAGGAAAAGGCGATTCTCAGCCAAAACTAGGCAATCCCATTTTATCGAAAAATCCCTATTTAATAGTCTTTACGAGATCTACCTTCAACACCGTTGACTTTTCCCGTTATCTTTGACTTCCTTTTTCCTCTTAAACTTCTCCATTTTTTCCCTTCATTACGTCATTGTCTTCCAGTCTTCTTACTTGCACTGACCCATAGCAAATCTAATTAATGGACCAGTGCTATTTTGCAAATTGCTATTTTGGGAAGAGGATGACGTTTCTTTCCAATAATCGTTTTTCTTGTTTTAGAAAGAGAGAACATTTAAAAATCTTCACTCTTATATCAGTATCAAAATGATAAGAACAATAAAACTTTATTTGAAATAGTACAACTTAATTATAAATATATTATATGTAAAGAACTTGTAAACGCATTTTTTTTCCGCACTTTTTTTTATAACAAGTTAAAGTAATTATAGTAATATAAGAATGATTACATTCACTATACTAGTACGTATTTAAAGAGAATAATTTTAGTTTTCTTATATAGTATTAACAACAGGCGTATAGTAAGCTGATTAGCTTTCCGGAAAACTAAAAATTAATAGCAAATTTTAGAAAACGGTCCATGTCGTTTCGATCACTTTCAGATTCAGTATAAATATAATTTTTCAGCTCATTAAATTATTTATTTATTATTTCTAGTGACAAAAAATCATTAATTTTTAAATGGTTATTAAGTATTTAAGAACTATTAAGAGTGGAATTAAGCGTCTCAAATATTAAGAATATTTGCGAGGGGGTTGCTCACAATTTTCTAATAAATTAACGAAAAGCGTATATATATATATATATATGTATAGCTTTATCATTCCAATTTCTTTTAAATTTTATATAAATAAATAAATCGTTGCAAAGGATTTCTGGTCTCAGAACATTAAATTAGAAATTTAAAGCAGTGAGTTTTTGAATATCGTAGAAACTTTATTGTTAGTTTATTGATGGTTTTACCGGGGCTTCCGGTAAACTTTCGTGTGTGCCAGGTTTTTTATCAATACATCTTTTAAGCAGGGAAGCTAACAGTTCCACTTTAGGTAAAAGATTTTATAAAGATGTGCAAAATTAAATACTAAATTTCGCAAGATTTAGACTAATTCTGATAATACTTTAAAAACCATCCCGCTAGATAGCGGGAAGAAAATGTGTTTCATGTATAATTTTAAATTATATATGAGCATTAGAAGTCTAAATCATTCTAAACGAAATTTAGAAAATCAATAATCATATAAACTTTGTTACTATTTAAAAGAAACTTTTCTCACAAAGCGAAGCAAGTTTAAGTACTTTTAAGTTCAGGGGGTGACAATCATAACGAAAGGGGGAAAAGTGGGTGGTATAATAATGATTTAAATAATTTTATTCTACAATACTTATTTCAAAATGAAAATCATATCAGTATACTTTGAAGTAATCTAAATGTAAAAATTAATGTGAAAGAAAAAACTTTTACATTTGTCATACACATCTAAAGGTCTTTGACACATTACGTAAGCACATAGGGGGTTTGTAATTTGCTGATATGTTTGGATGGACTCTCCTTATTGATATATATATATATATATATATACTTANTATATATATATATATCACTCACATATTCCAGCGCAATTCAAATGCATCGAAAGATTTTAAAAAAAAGTTAAATTCAGATTAATTCGAACGTTAAATTCGAAAAAAGAACAAAATTGTTGAAAAACTTTTTCAATTAGTTTCAAAATTCTTATGAAATAGATGTTTCAGTTTAAATTTTATTTTAAGCAGAACTAAATCTTCTACTTGAATTTAATCTTAGAATTCTTAAAATTCTATTGTGGCTTTAGTACGTAAGCATGAGAGGAGTTTGTTACTTGCCTGTTTCGACTGACAAGTGACAAAACATGCTTAGGTATTATTTTATCAAACCCTACATATTTGATTTTTTTTCACAACTGTTGCCACTTTGTCAGGCTAAATAAGTTTCAGAAGTAGGAGACAAATATAAACCAACTTTATGACCACTTAAAAACTCCCCCCGTCTACTTTTTTTCCTCTGTTTTATTTTTTCTTATCTTACTTTTAAATAAACGTTTTTTTCGCTTTATAATTAATTTTATTCATTATTTTACCGAAAACTGTACTTTTATCCATACAAATTATTACTCGTAAGTAAATATTACTACTCTTTGACGTTTATTTATTGTTACACATATAAATGCAGGCTTTAAAAGGAACCTTATCCATTCTACATAAAAATACAACAATACTTATTTCTCACTTTCGATAGTACTAATAAGAGACGCATTCATTTCTCCGTTATTATTAATCTGTTGCCGCGACAGTTCCTAAATAGCTTTTGAAAAATTAAGATTGTTAGAAAGAGTCAAAGAACGAAGAAAGAATCACTTTTCCCGGAAAACATTTTTAAACCATTAAGTCCGCATTCAAATAGTACTTGAATTTTTATTCGAGATCACCACGAAAGAGAAAAAGTCGCCAAACAACAACGATCAATGCAAGAGTATTGCTCGCTCTTTCAAAAAACGGAAAAAGTAAATAAAAATTTGCTCTCACTTCGTTCGCTTCCATGCACTAAATTGCAGAGTATAAATGAGGCAGTTAATTTTGAACTGGGGGTTTTCAAGAACAGATTAAAGCTCCCTGCTCCACTTCTGAAATATTACTCAGAATTATTCGTAGGTACTGACCCTTATAATTGTACTTACAAGTCATTTGTTTAACACTAATCCTCGCACTTGAAAGAGTTGGCTGAATGCCTGACTTGCGGTATGAAGATGGGAGGGATGCCCCCCCCCCTCTACTGAAGGNTGCAGTGGGGGGGGGCGTGACATAATGGTAAGATTATTTCTATCACATGCATCTCTTGATTGTTTTCCTGAATTTTCTTGCTTATTTTCTTCATCTTTATTTGTGTAGAGAGTTGTTTAAGGAAAACATATTCTTTTGTTTGGGTTCCTACAATGAAGAAAAGTTTTTTTATTATTACCCCTTTTTTTTTACACCCATTCTCTCTCGTCTTTTTCGACCCTTTAAAAATAAATTAAGAGGAGCGGTGAAGAATCTTTAAACATTTTTTCGATTAAAAATTTTGCAAAGTATGAATAGGGTAGTATTCTTCAGTTGGCTTCATTAATTCAAGAAAAATCTGTGAATATCTCTTTTTTTTTAAATGAATTATTCTAAAAATTTCTTATTGAAGCTCAAAAAGTATTCATTGTTGGGGATATAAATAGAATTTTAATTGTTCAGAATAGAATGTTGAAAAACTGCATTATTACCTTCATTTTCATTGAGTGATGCTACAAAAATATGAAGGAAATAAACAATTTGTAAGCGAATTGTATTCTGATAAGTTCTTCAGAAAAGTCTTTCAATAGTAATGGCTCTGGAAGATTCTCATACCAAGATCCGTATATTGCTGTAATACTAAAATTTTAAAATCAGCAAAGGAAGCCAGTACTATTTTAGATTATTGTAAATAGCGATTTAGATCATTGGTATTAAGAGGGATTCCTGAGAGATTAATCAGTAGATACGAATTGAATATTGGCACAAATAATGGAAGATTTTTACACTAAATGCGATATTTTTTTCCTTCAGCTCATTTTAATTAACTCTCATAGTTATTAATTAACTCAATCACGTTCTCATTGTGACTAAAAATTCAAAAAATCATACCTAATGAAACTTTATTAAAAGAGATTTAAATTAGCATCATTTTATAACATATATTTTCTGTTGAAAGTGAATGCAAATAATGCTTTGCTTTAAATATGAATAATTTGAAATGTTAAGTCATAGTGGTAGTTAGGATTGAAGGAGATAATAAATAAATGAAAATCGATTTATCAATCATCCTGCCAATTCTTCCGGTTTTTCCGGAAGATTTTAATTTTGTATTTAAAGTGGTACCGAAACTCATGTCATGTCATTAAAATTTTTGAATTATTACAATAATTATAAATAAGTTTGACCACCACTACATTTAAATAATTACAACAAATATATAAAAGCATACTAATCTGAACGATAACGAATTTTAATCTAGTCAAAATGAAAATATATTTTTGAGTAAGGTTGTTTTTCGGTAATTGTGTTACTACCACTTGGAAAATTCATTCTCAGAGAGAGTGAAAGTTGGCAGGTATGAGTTTCTACCACCTTTTACATTTTTAGTCATCCTTGTATCGTCAATGAAGAAGAATTTCTCGGTTATGATGTTTAAATGTCTACCGCTGTGTAAAAAAAACTAAAAAGAAAAGGCATAGTAGTTGGCATGCCTGTCTATGCAAGGAGAGTCTAAGCAAAATGTCAAAACTTTATTGGATGATTACACGTATCTACACGAGCAAAATTTGTTTTAGAATGTTTGATTGGAAAAAAAAAGCAGTGAGTAATTAAAATTTAGATTTCTTCAGTCACATTTAAAAAAATTAATACAAGATTCTTCAAGAAAGTTTTTAGTCACGGGTTGGGTATAATATTTATGAACAGTGCGCGAAATAATCACATTGAATAACTTTTGATCTAATGATCGGATTTTCACGTTCTAGGACTCAATCTTAATGGCTCAAGGGGGTGACCTCAAATATGCTACTTAATAAGTGCAAACGATATTTTGAATTACGAAATCAGACACAAAAACGTACTTTCTCTGAATAAACATACCTTTTTTTTCAACGAATATGGATTTCCAGTCCCAAAAATATAGTGGTTAACCGCAATCTAGGAAATATGTTCCCAATAGTATGGTCAACAGAGCGCTCCAAAGTTTTGACGGCATAATGTTAATTTTTACTTTTTGCGAAAAATAACTTTTATTTGATATTTATTCTTTTTATTATATTTTTTAATAATGGTCAAATCAATTTCGAATTGTAAGGTATACAATTTTTTGCATAATTTTGAGGTATATAGTTTTACGTGGCAAAATTTGAGTAAAATCAGACGAAGGGGTACTACTCTATCCATCCCCGGCCGTTCCTACCTGCGTTTAACCACAGAATTATCTCGCACACCTGCCTTAGATTAACTCCCCTCCTATAAGTTCAAGATCGACTGCCGCATAAAAATTTTTAACGTGTGCGCCAGAATAACGAAATAAAGCCAAATCCAGAAGGATGAAACTGATGGCTGCCTTCTTGAATGATGCGTAAAATAGTCGTCTTCAACGATTTGTAGCTACAAAAATGTTGCTAATGCAGCTAAGAACATGAGAAAAAATGGCGATGCCGAATTAAAACAAGTACCAGTCAAAATATCTGTACATGAAAAATATTTCTTAATGTGCGTGTGTGTGTGTTTTTTTTCTTTTCTAATTTAGAGCTGCAATGTAAAATTTATTTTGACAATTAAAAATTTTCTTCATACATTTCGAATATGATTAATTATTAATCTTGTTTAAATGTATTCTTACCATAAAAAGTAAGCAATCTCTCCTTTTTAACGCGATAATTTATCTTTCCTGAAAACTAAAATTACATCAATATTGTTTTATAATGAAATATTCTACAACAATCATGTTTACTAATTAATTACAATTATACATTTTTTTCTATGTAATTCTGTACACTGATAATGTTTTTAAAACACAATATTTTACTGTCAAATTTAAACAAAATCATATTGTATAAAATCGAGTAGTCTGAAAAATTAAGTAATATTAAAAGTCTAGTAAATTGTCGTTCCCGAAATTTGATTTAACTTATATTTTTAAAATATTAATCTTATTAACAATGTTTCATCTTAGTTAAAGTATATAAATAACATGTAATTCGTCTTACATCTTTACATAACTATAGTTTTTAAAGAAATTAAAATAAAACAGCAATTTTTTGGTTAATTACTTGAAGGTTCATTACACTATCGCTTCGTTTAACAACTCCTATAAATCTACCTCAATCATTTTAGCTTTGTTTCTTCCTAAAAATCGATTAAGAAAAAGATTTTGTCTTTAAAATTCTCGTTACTCTTTTAAGCACATTTTGTTAAGATTTAATTTTATTTGTTAAAAATTTATAAATATAACTTTCTATCATATAACTGTTAAAATAAGAAAATGTTTAAATTTCTTTTGAATCGTTTATATTTTTAAAAGTTTCGATAAAAATATATACTTTTAACAGTATCAAATGTTTGAATCAGTGTTTTATTAAAATGTGTCAGTTTTTGTAGCTTTTGACATAAAGTCAAGTGTTAGTACTCGCATCCAAAATGAAAATTTCGAGACAAAAAAAAAGCAAAAAAAAAGAAGAAAAAATAATTATTTAATTGAAATTATTCAACTTAAAAGAAGTTTAAGAAATGGCAAAAACGCGAATAAATCAGTAATAACTTTTCGTACAAATTGTAATTGCCCTCTATAATTTCAGTTACGCGAATATATATATATATATATATATATATATATGTATACACACACACCCGCAGTGGACTGATCGTAAAAATTCGGTTCCTAGAAGAGAACTGAAGTCAAACAGCGCAGGCTGCAGTCAGTAAGAGGGTGAGTGACCATTTTGATCAGCTTGCGTAAGGACCGAGGGTGCGCGGCATCGGTCCTCGTTAAACTCTTCTACCGTGAAGTGCTCGACTTCGTGCGCAGGTCGTCCGGCTACCAAAGCACGTGAGCCATCCCCTCTACAGAGGATCAAAATTGAGATGGTATGTCTTCGGATCATCCTCAAGGATGTTTCCCAGACCGTCGTCAATGGCCCATTGTGCAGCTCTAATAGCACTTAAATAAAGTATATATATATATATATAACATTTAAGGACACCCTTGTATTGATCATTTCGGGTGTAAAGTCTTTCTCCACACCCGTTTTCACCGATACAAGACCAAGCTGTCTTGTTCTTCAATTCCCCATGAAAATAATAGAGGTACTTTTCCTGTTCCAGGATTTTTTTTTCTTCCAAATATTGAATTATGAAAAAGTATCTCCCTCTTGATTGTTAAAAATACTATATTGACAACACGTTTAGGGGTTGCTAAACAGATGTTTCATTCGCGATGGACATTTGTTGAAATTCAAGAGTCTCCTCTTCAAAGATAACAATACATTTTCCACTTTGACACATTGATGGNAATACATTTTCCCCTTTGACACATTGATGGATCATATCTATTGTTATGACCCTCTACCCCACCTTCAGGTTGGAAAATCCTAGGATGGACAGAGCACAGCCCTTACTGTTACATTTTTATCAGAGTAATTAGTCTGAAATTATAGTACAATTTTTCAATTTGTTAGATTAGTTAATACTCTTGACAAACTTATAATTTATATCTTATNCATATCTATTGTTATGACCTTCAGGTTGAAAAATCCTAGGATGGACAGGCCTGTCCCCCGTCGAAGAGTTTCTGAGAAATTGAATTTTAAATGCCTTACTTTTTTTTTAAAATTCAATTTCTCAAGAGCTTTTCAACCGATTTTGCTCACATTTTGTATTTTCACATGCAAAGTTATATTTTTAAAAATGATGCGGAAAATTTTATGTCTTACAATTCAAACATTTTTTGACCATTATTAACCCTTTCGCGCCGACTGTCACAAATACGTGACAGCATGAAACTGTATCAATCAGGATAAAAAGATAAAACTGGTAATCAAAGTAATTCTTTAGCAGTTTATTTGTGGGCGGAGTTATAATTGTTTGATTTATTTAATTCACCATTACTTTGTTCAAAATAAAACTATTTAGTTATACTTTGAACTAACATTGATTATATATATGATCAAACGAACAATAATTAAAGAAAAAGCAAAGTAAGTCTGTCCAATTAGCAACGACTACATTTAAGTTACCGCTTTTTATTTAATTGCAACTTGATTCTACTTTTGTACAAATGCTTTTCTGAATCACCCGTCCCCAAGGGGTTAAATAAAATAATTAAAAATAATAAATATTTACTAAAAGTTATTTTTTGCATGGAATTATCTTTAAACAAACGAATTTTATAATTGTGTGCAAATATTTTTCAATTCGTTTAAAAAGTTATACAACGCAAATACGCAAAAAGTATAATTAACATTAACAAACTTTGGACCAAACTGTTGAGACCCAAATTGCGGCTCACCCTTCTATGTTGGAGGTCAGAAATCCCGTTGAAAGAAAGGTATGTGTACTCAGAGAATTTTGTTTCTGATTTTGTAACTTAAAATATAGTCTGCACTTATTAATTAGCTTAATTTGAGATCCACTCCTCAAGCTGAACTCAAATATTCTAATTAATAAGTGCAGACGATATTTTAAATTACGAAATCAGATAAAAAACGTACTTTCTATGTTTATTCAGCGACGTTTTTGTGTCTGATTTTGTAATTTAAAATATGTTTGCCCTAATTTGCATATTTGAGATCACCCCCTTGAACAATTAAGATCGAGAACATGAGAATCTGATCATTAGATCAAAAGTAAGTTTATTTTTTTGCACACTTTAGAAAGAAATTGCTCAAATTGAAAACTACCTTTTAACTCTTTCGGATTCTATTTCAGGTATTGTTGTCTCCACACGGAGTTTAATAAATGGTCTGATCAGACTATTTAAAAAGTGAGCCAGTCGCATATCTGCCAACTTTTGCGCATTTGTCGTAAAATTTTATTTCTATATTTAAAGTGGTAGTAAAATGCATATTTTCTATATATTTCTTTCATTTAAAAACTTAATTTTTAATCTTTTTAACCACCACAACTTTCAAAAAAATTAAGTATATAATTTAATATTTAATAGTGTCATGATTGTCTGCATAAGCTGCTTAAAAATACAGCGTATGTTCTGCTTAAAAATGTAATTTAAATTCCAATTAACTACCACTGGGAAAAATCATCCTCGGAAGGCTTAAAAGTTGGCAGGTAGGCAGTTGTCAGCATGAATCCTAATCCTTTTTTAAAAGTAATTGAAGGAAATTTATCATATGTACTTGAGAATTGAATCGGTAGTGGTTGACAAGTAAATAAGACAAACCTATCATATTTGAGAATAATGCAAATGTTGAGACTTATATTTGTTACCACTATCTTATTTTCACTCGATTTTCTATTAAATGCTTCTTTCGTAAACTAGTGGTCTGATCGGACTATCTACGAAAATCCACGTGGAGGCTATGCGCGTTCGCAGTAAAGTTTTGCCGTTTTCTTCAGACTCATTCTTTCGTATTTTAAAAATATGGTTTCTCTGTTCGGACGATTTCACTCAAATTTTGTATTTTGCTATGTAAAATTAAATTATTCAAACCATTGTAAACCTTACGATTCAAAACTTTTCGACTATTATTAAATAAAATAATAAAAACTTATTTATAAATATAGCAACAAAGAAAACGAAGGAAATCAAAATAAAAATATGACCACCGAAGCCGACGTCTTCAGGGGGTACCGGCCTCGGAAGTTTTTTTTTTTTCAATCAGCGTATTTTAATAGAGGGCGTTGCTTTCTTTTGTTTTAAGTGTTTCCTTTGCATTTGGTTTGCTTGTGAAATCGCTGTTTGATCGGTTTAATGTGAGTTTCATTTTCTCAAGATTTTGCTTGAATTTCTTTTCTGAATTGGTTTTATGTATTTCATGTATTTTTTCCTGGACTTATACAAAACCTACGGGGTACTGAGAGAGTTACTTTTGGCATTCAATTTTGCCTCTCTCTCAATAGAAAAGGTTTTGTTTTATGGCTTCCGAGGCCGGTACCACCTGAAGACGTCGGCTTCGGTGATCATATTTTTATTTTTATTTCCTTTGTTTTCTTTATTGCTATATTTATTCTTTCTCCGGGCGACGCTGCTCCACCGCCGTGGCTTGGCTACAGATGCCCACTGGGTAACGAGAAGAGAATAGAAGTTCTGGTACTCCTGGCCAATGGGACAATACATCCCAAGCATTAAAAAAAAATAATAATAAAAATTAAAAATATTTATTCTTTCTTTTGAAAATTCTGCTGCTTTTAAACACGTTTCTTTTAAAGAATGTTTTGTCACTTTAAAATTAAATATTTTGTATTCTTTTACTATTGCTTACTTATAATTATTTTTAGCTTGTAATTTTATCTTTGGATAAACGAATTTTATAATTGTATGCAAATAAATTTCAGTTCGCTTAAAAAGTGCTCGAGATCTAGAGAAATGCGCAAAAAGTGAAATTAACTATAAGGAATTTCAAAGGATTATGGAATTAAAGGATTTAAAATTAACACTAAAGGAATTTTTGTTCACAATTATAAAATTCGTTTATTCAATGAAAATTATATGCAAAAAATAAATTCAGTAAAGAACTTTTATTATTTAATTTAATACTAGTAAATTATTTTGAATAGTGAAGATATACAATTTTTAACATCATTTCAAAGAATGCAATTTATCATGACAAAGTACAAAATTTGAGCACAATCGGTCGAATAGTTCCTGAGAAATTGAGTTTTAAGTATATAACTATTTAAAAATTAGAATCAGGGTAAAAAAATCAGAATCAGTCGAAAAAAGGTATGTTTATTCAGAAAAAGTATATTTTTGTGTTTGATTTCGAAACTTAAAATATCGTCTGCTGGAATTAATTAGCGCATTTAAAATCACCCTTTCAAACCATTTAGAATGAGTCCTAAAACATGGAGATCCGATCATTAGATCAAAAGTTATTCAGGTTGGTCCATTTCTCATTTCTCAAGCTCAAACTTACAATGAAATATACAGATTTTTATCTTTTAGATAAAACACTTCTAAAAAAATATTTATTTTTTGGGATCTGATAAAAACGTATCATGAATAGAAGAAAAACCTGTTGTACTAAACACGAAGAAAACCCCAAATATCCATCAAATTAGTTAACTGTAATTTCAATAGAAAATCTCTTATATTTTTTTTTTCAAATGAGTGTTAAATTATTCACCGTGTTGGGCTGCCCTAAAGCTTATCTTTCTTTTTAACCCCAATAAGAAAGAGGGGTGAAGAAAAGGAGAAGTTAGAGGGAATCGAAGAAAAAGAACAAAAATAATATTAAGGGGGAAAAAAGTAAATTTAATCGAGACATTTCCTTTGATAATAACGAAGTTTTTGAAAGTATTGACTTCGGTCTCTCTCTTTTAATATTTCTTTTTTTTTTTAATCTTTTCACCAGAAATATATAAGACTGTGTTCTTCATTATTGATCTAAAGCCTTAGTAAGTTTAATGTCGTTACAAAATGTTTCCTACTCCATTCTTAATTAAAAACGTTTTCTTATTTTCATCGTTTCTTTTCTTCAACCCTCCAACTATCTTCAATATTTTGTTGTTTTCTTCTTTCGTCAAGCTTCAACCATTTTTTTTTCAACCCATTTTTTTATCATTTTTTCATTCTCTTATTATAATCAGAAAAGGAAAAATGTTTATCGCTTTTTTTTAATCCTCAGACTTAGTGGATTTTCTTTATTAAATTGGGGATGAGCCTTTTTTTCTTTTGCTGTTGATTGCTTTTCTTCTTTTCTTCTTTTTCTACCCCCTCTTTTTAGTTTTCTTATTTCTCTATCGCGTCCTGGAGGTTTCAACAGATAATTTAATTATAAAAGTTTTCAGTTTATTTTTCAAAGTGATGTTCCAATATCTAACGTAATTACATTTTAACTCTTTGAAGTTGAATTATTCTTCCATGGTTTAACACAAGAGTTGGAAATTTTGACAGTAAACAAAATATGGAAAATTGAAATGGTACTTGTTTTATCATTAGTTTTTTCTAAAAATATGGGACATCAAAACCAAGATAAGAATCAATTGCATAAAAGCGATTTCTTTTCTATAATGTGACATTCAAGACTACATATTAATTTATTATTGCATATACAAGCATGAATAATTATTCCAAAGCATGTCTTATAAGCCCTTATTCAGTTGAAGAACAGATTGCAAAAACTAGAGAAGGATACCACAAAGATTGCTTTGGGATTTGAACCCACTGCGTTAACTCTACAGAACATTTGAATGTATGAGGAAACCCAACATTCAAGACTACAAATTTATTTTTCTATTGACTATTGCAAAGTGCGTCTTATAAGCCCTAGTTAAGTTGAAGAGACAACACGAATTAGAGAAGGATATTACAAAGATATATCCAATGTTATCGCTTTATTAGGACGCACTTCATCCTCGCAAAACGTTATACAGAACGTTTGATGGTACTTGAAGTCCGACATTCAATTGTATGAATTTATTTATATATTTATTGTTATATATACATATTCAGGCACATGTACGCATTACAGAGACGGTGTATAAGTCCTTGTAGTTGAGGAACATGTAGAACAAATTAGAGAAGCACATTACGAAGATATATCCAAGGTGATGGAGGGATTCGAACCAGCTACTTCCACTCTACAAAGCATTTGCAGGTGATAGAGCATAACATATGAGTCATGAATAATTTTTATTGTTTATTTATTGAAAAGAGTATTATTAATGAAGTTAAACTACGCAGTATTAAAATGTATAAAAATTACTTTGGTACACAATTTGTTGTTGTTGTGTAGTTTGTTTACGCCGCACTAGAGCTGCAGAATGTTTATTGGCGACGGCCTGGGAAACATCTATGATTATGATCCGGAGACATACCATCACAATTTTGATCTTCTGCAGAGGGGATAGCACCTCCGATTCGGTAGCCAGACCACGTGCGCGAGAAGTCAAGCACTTTTCGCTAGAACAGTTTTACGATTACCAATACCGCACACCCTCGGCTGATCCAAGTGGTCCCCCCCCCCACTGACCGCAGCCAGTGATAGTTGAATTGATTTATTTATTGAAATTACATACATTTGCTGACTTGTGTGCTCAATATAGGCTTATAATTCATTGTCAAGTAGAAAATACAGATAGAACAATTCAGAGAAAGACATCACAAAGAATACATCCAGGGTTACGGCGGGATACGAACCCGCTACCTCCACGCTTAACAGAGCGTTTGGAGTGATACTTGACTTCGGTGTTCTACTACAATGTCTTAACGATCAGTCCACCGCGGGACGGTACACAATTTTATATATTTGATGAAGCAGTATTTTTTTTAAATTTCTTTTTTTTCAACTAAGGCAAAAGAAAGTAACATTTTAAGCATATTTCAAATGATGGCTGAACATTTTAAGTCAGAAGTAACGAAAACATTAAAATATATTCAGCTTAAATCAAGTTATATTTAATTTCATAAACTTTCAAATTAGAAGTACTATTAATTATAAAATACAAAGTAATAAAATTAATATCAAATAAAAATTAAATGAAAGATGGGAAGGACAACATTAATCGAACTAATAAAAATATTTTTATTTTTAAACTAATTTCAATGCCAAAATCTTCTGCCTTTAAACTGAGACTTTACCATATTTTACCTTCATGTAAAGGATAAGAAGTCATACAAACTATTATTTCCCTTTTTATCGCCCATTTAGTGGTCAATTTAATAATATTTAGAATAAGTAGACACGGGACAAGTATATTTCAGTGAAGTAAACTAGGAAACAACGTTTTTCTGATTAATCGAGAGAATATAGAAAAATGCTAATAAAAATATAGGATTCATTTCTAATAAACTTGACATTTAGCAGCAAAAATATTCACTATATATAAATTTAACATCCTTTGTTATGACAGTAAAAATTTATCTTAAATATCAAGTTTTAAGGGGATAGAAGGGACATTTTACACATTCTAATTGAACTGTTATCATGTGTATAATAGTATATACACATGAATGTATATACTATATACATTCAATATAGTAACGGTATAGTTACTTCCATCCGATCCACCATGAAAGCTAGTTTGTCCGAATGCATGATTCAGAAGTTCTCTTATCTTTATGTTTGGGTTCAAAATTACAAGGCTATGTTGTTAGTCGTAAACTCAGAATTAGGTCGGCAGTATAAAATAGTATATATATATATATATATATATGTGTGTGTGTTACCGGACCGGCACTGTATAGAATGCCGGATTTTTTTAGGCAAAGTATGAAATAAACGTCCTGATGAGGTTATTATGTAAATGATGTGCATGTTACTGTGAATGACCGAAATCGGTGGTTGTTGACTTTCACTGGTGAATGTTGACAATCACATAGTCGCTTTGGTGAATGTCCGAAATATTTATTACATTCGATTTAATATTAATTTATTCGAGCTTATACTTAGAGAAACATCAATGTATACCCTACAAGAATCACAATTAATAAACTACGACTAGAAAATATTTATTCGCTGTCCGGAGCAAGTTGGCATCTCTGTGTATATAAATAAAACTATTTTTGTGTGTTCTATATTGCATTAATTTCTTCAAACATTTTAGTAGCGATAATAATACATAAGAAAATTGAAAATTTACTCGAAGCATGTGTTTCTAATAATCCTGCCTTCGCCGGTCTCCGGTGACCCCCATGGCATTCAACGTGCTCACGAATTTCCAATGGTATTAAATTTATTTTAAGAAAGCGAACTGAACTAAACTGTATAAATTTATAGGCTGAAATTGTAATCTTGAGCCGCGATGGCTCAGGGGATAGCGCGTTCGCCTTCTAATGATGTGAACCGGGTTCGAATATCAGACGATACGAATTCCGCATCTGGCTTGCACCGACCACAGGGCTGACGTGAAATATCCTCAGTGGTAGGCGGATCATGGGTTAGAGTCCCCTTGCCGTCGGGCTAACTGTGGGAGGTTCTTGTGGTCTTCCTCTCCATGTAACGCAAATGCGGGTTAGCTACATCAAAAAGTCCTCCACGAAGGCAAATTTCCCCCAATACTCGATCNAGGAGTTTCCTTGTCTTCTGCATTGGTTCAAAATTACAAGGCTACAGAGTTGAATATTGGTAGTCGTAAACCTATAAAATTGGGTCGGCTGTTCAACGACGGTTATAAGAAAGAAAGAAAAAAAACTGTATAAGAATGTCTGTTAATTATATGTAATATCATATGTAACAAATGGTATAGCTCAGACCTATTTTAAAGTATTATTGCAATGAGGCTTTTATCTTGGCAATGCAAAATAATTAATACATTGCTTACCTGGATATAGTGTACATATTGCATTTAATTTTGTATTTCTTGTATGTAATAGATGATAGAGCTAATGGTATAGCTCAGACCAACTTTCACACAATTATTGCAATGTGACTTTCATCTCAGCAATAAGAAATAAATATTACACAATTTAGCTGGGCACTGTGTACCTGTTTCACATAAATCCTTCTGTAGCAAATTGCAGCTTATCATACATTCCTCCCTAGTACATCTCACTGATTACTACAGGGTAAATGAGCAACCTTTATTTTTAAATAATTTAGAGCTTTGATTAAATAGATTTGATTCTCTTTAATTTCCAATAAAATAAGATGAACGGGAAAAGGGTGGCTATGGCAAACTCCCAGTTCCAACTTCGCGTTCAATTTTCGACTTGTTTCGACTTGTGAAGAATTTTTTATTGTTTATTTATTTATTTATTTATTTTTTAGCTGATAGTAAAGAGCCTCGGTAGCGCTATAGGCAACGCCTTAGTCTCATAATTGATAGTGTTTAATAATTTGTCCATGTTTGAATGATTGTTTTTAGGTTTCGTAAAGAGGCTCAGTGATTAAGTAGTAGCGGTTCACTCTCCTGTGTCACAGGTCAGGGGCTCTATCCTCAGACCGGACAAGGTTGACTCAGCATTTTATTCCTTCAGTGGGTCTATAAAATGAATACCAAGCATGCTTGGAAACTAAACACTGGGTGTTCAGCTGACCACCCAATCGGAACATCTGATGCATCCCAGAACTCAAGGTCATGAAAATTGGGATGGGCACAGGAGGCCTTGGCTCTCTATGGGCTGTCGCACCACTGAGTTTAGAGGGAAAATTAAAGCTAAAAACACAAATATTTTGAACATAAGTATAAAAAACCACTTTACTCCAATTACATTGTGGTGAAGGTTTTATGATGTTCTTATTATTATACAAAATTCTGAAAATGTTTGAGTTCAATTTCTTCAGACCCAGAAGTTATCCAATAGGATACTTCACCAAATGCAGGATACCCACAACCAGGAAAAGTTAACAAGTGGTTTCATAAAGTTAATTTCCGATTGATTTTATAAAATATATGCTTTTAAAGGTATATGTTTTTAAATATATAAATTATCACTCCCCGGTAAATGAAATGAAAATATTTTTAGCTACTACTTCAAAAATAATTTATAAGCCGTGGTTGAGGCCCGCCATTGCCTGAGATACCACCTTGCTACAGCAGATAAATATTTTCAAGTCGTAGTCTTTTACTGTATGATTCTTGGTTTAGTATAGTCGCTTTGTAGGATTTTTACACCCCAATACTTAAAAATAATTCAGAGGCTTATAGGATAAACCATTTTGTTACCATTAAGACATGATGAGACTTTTAAAAAGATTGCCAACTATGCCGAAGTGCTGTTTAATTTGTAGTTCTGTACCTTTTTTTAAAATTTAACCGATAAAACCTTATCTAAACTGAACTGTATTAAATATCTGAGTATCTGAGGCAGGCCCTTTTCCCATTCATCTTTAACTTGAACTTGGTAGTATTTCGATGAGGTGGTGGTATGCAAATGAAGTAAAGGTGTTGGTTGGTTGGTGTCGTGTCATGGACAGAAAATAATTTTTAATGTGATCAAAGTTCCTATAAACAACATCTGCAATTTGAGGGCAATTATCTCCATATAAGTCCGCCAACGAATTGTCACTTAGTTGCTGCATTTGTGCCAGTATAGCGGGACAGTTAAAAAGATGTATAGGGGTTAATTCTGTGTCTGGGCAATTTTCGCAGAGGCCGTAAATCCTTGTTCCGTCAGCATGAATCTTCATCCCCGGAGTCTTGTTAGTGTGCTGGGGAGAGCTCTATTGGTACTGATTTCAGGTATTTGGTGCTTGATTTGGATTTTCCTATTATTGAATTTTGCCTTAGTCACTGAATTGATATCGCTGAGAGTGACATGAGTAACTTTTCTGTTGCTTAATTGTCTTACCTCTTTTGACAAGGTATCAACCATCTCGTTTTCAGTAATGCCAACATGCGCGGGAATCCGCTGCCTGGTGTACTGTTTCCTCAAATGGAAAATCTTACGGAGTGTACTGTGTATATTTATAATTAGCCCTGAAGAACCCCTTTGAATTGTTTGAAGAGCAGCTCTACAGTAGCGGAAGATGAGTAACCCTTTGGCTCTTTCATTTTCTTCAAGATTTATATACTCATCTAGGGCTTTTTGGATGGCAATGAGTTCACAAGTGTAGTTTGAAGCTAATTTGCCTCCTCCGATCTTAAATTGCTTCGTGCTTCCACTCTTTGGGAAAGTAAAATTGACACCAGCTCCACCGTTGTCAAGAGTTTCATCTGAGGAACCGACGGTGAAGGCAAAGACAAAGTAAGTGAAGGAGTATTTATGTGGATAGATGAGTTCTGACTGTGTAGTTATATGCAGTAGAGTTATAAGAGCATAATGTAAAAACATGAGGTATAACTTGAGCTAAGCTGGTATGGTGAAAATGAGGTTATATATATATACTATGCTATTGATGTCATCACAGCAATAGTATATTGCTATTGGTCTGATGTTCTTGTCTTCAGTTAAATTTTCATATAGAAATATTTCATTGAAATTTACTGCAGAGTAAGAAGTAGCATCTTCATAAAATTTGATTTTTAATTTAGGTATATGGTTGTCTATTGCATCTATTTTGAAATCAAATGAAACCTAAACCCAGAGAGCGAGCTATACGTGAAAAAGATCAAGAAAATAAAAGTTGTAGTACATATTCGGTCATTACCTATATGATATTACAGCTTGCTATCTACCACTTAACTTAAAAACGTACCTGCCAACCTTTAATCCTTTCTAGGATGATTTTCCCCAGTGGTAGTAAAATGGAATTTAAATTGCAATTTCAGGCAGGAACATACGCTGCATTTTGAAGAAGTTTATGCTGACTACCTCGACTCATACTCATATGTTGTAGTTATCTTAGCATCAGCCTCCGCGAGGGGCTCTAACTAATTCATCTGAGTGGGAATGTATGATAGATCGCAATTGAATGGTGAAGGTTGGGGTTCAGTAACATTTACTGAGGGAAAATTTAAATAAAATAGCAAGATTTAAACAAGCAAATTTAAGAGAGAGAGAAGATGTTTTTGTGGCAGACTGCCTCGCCTCCCGCCGAGGTATAACCTCAGAGCTTCGCAGGTGCACAGTAGTCACATAGCCTCAGAGAAATAGGAAAAATACATGATAATAAATGCGCAAAAATATATGCGAGTATTTACAACTACAGTAGAGTCCCGATTATCATAGTTAATGGGGACCGCAACAAACTCGGATAACTGAAAAACTCGGTTAAAGCGAAGAGTATAAAAACGGAAAGAAAAACAGAAGGTATTAATGTAATATATTTAAGAAATACAAAAAGTATACGAGTATACCACATACAATTCATATTATAATTAAAAAGCTTACTTAAAAACATTTAAAAAGCATACTTTACGAGAATGAAATAGTTTTTACTTAAAAAAAGTCCTTAATCGTTTTTCGTTCTACGTAACTTAGGCGATTTTCTGTAGTAATGTTTCGCCTTTTTTAGGGATAACAGGAAGGCTGGTGTCGAATCTTTTTGTTGTTCTATATATTCAATAGTACATTCGATAGCTTTTAGTCCATCTGTATGAGAGATTTTTATATGTTGATCTTAATAATCACTGTCTTCATCATCTTCGCTAGATTCATTATCATTATTGACGATATTAACGATAATTTCATCAGACCAAGTTGTCGGATTTTCTTTTTCTGAGTGTTTGGAAGATGAAATTCAGATTTATTTTTCAGCGGTTTTTTTAAAAATAAACTAGAACAAAAAAAATCCTTGAAATATTTGATAGCTCGGTTAAAGCGGAAACTTGGATAACCGGGACTCGGATAATCGGGACTCTACTGTATTTACAAAATTTACGGGACGAAACCCCATCGGATAGGGAAAAGGCGGTTGACGGGCTATATTTTATGTTGTCTTTGATGAGTTCAAAATCAAAGTTTTTAAAGTAGTTGCACGTATGACAGGAGAGTGCATCTCTGAAGAGATTTGCACATAGTTCAGCTATATGCTCATCTATTTTGTTGATTTTTAAATCTTTTCTTAGATCTTTTATTCTCACGGATCTGGGGGCTCCAGTGATGTATCTAAGAAATGTATTTTGAATACTCTCTAGTTTCTTCTTTTGAGTAGCAGTGGTTGTGCTCCATGCCGGGGCTGCATAGCTCATGATCGGTCGAATGCATTGGAGATATAGCGTTCGTTATGTTTTGAGTGCAAGTTTTGAGTTATAGTTTAATATCTGCTTCAGAGCTCGATAGGCTCCTTGCGCTTTGCTAATAATATAATCAATATGGGAATTCCAGTTTAAAATACTAGTAATGGAGACTCCTAGGTCTAACTGGCCTTTCGAACTAGTGGTATTGTATCATTGAATAGAGTAATATTTGGATAAATGACTTTCGTTTTACTTGATTTTCTAATAATTAGTAGTGAAGATTTGGTGGTGTTGATGGCTACTTTCCATTTTGTGCACCAGTCTTCGATATGAGGTATGATATTACTGAGATTAGTTACTGACTTTTTAGAATTTATGGATATGCTCATAAGGGCAGTATCATCCGAGTAGAATGCTGAGGTGATATTTCTCATATTATTAAAATTTGGAAAATCGGCTGAATAAATTTGGTAGAGCACAAGGCCAAGGGACTACCACGACACTATTACATATTAATAAGCACGTTTAATTTTTTAAAAATAGTGTTGGTCAAAAAAGTTAATAAAATAAGTTTATAAATGCAAGGAATATATAGAAAGCATACATTTTACTACCACTTTGAATACTGAAATAAAATTTCACGATAAGTGCGTAAACGTTGGAAAAAATAAATAAGACCCTAAGAGTTGACTTCATATTGATATATATATATATATATATATATATATATANTGGGGTTAATATATATATATATATATATATAACTAGAATAGTTAGATAGATGTAAAATCAGATAAATAAAGTTCAATAGTTTTTTAAGCACTGGTAAATAACAGAGTAAAAGTTCCACTTAACAGAAGAAATATTATGTAAGGGATTTTTCATGTAACTACAACTTGTGTAAAATATCCTTTAGTTAGGCAGTTAAGCTTTTAAATATTTTTCAAGTAGTTTAATTTTTAAAAAAAAAAGTTTTTTATTAGCATAGCTTTTCATATCTTTTCCTAATAATTACAGAAGTTCGCAGATATGTACAATTTAGTTAAAAGATAGAGTTAATTGAACTATAATAAAAAACCTTTTTACAATACGCATGAAGATAAAATCTGTTCTGTCAAATAAACTGGAAAAATTCGATTATTCTAGAAAAAAAAGAAGGGATATATCAATCAAGTCGGATGTAGTCCATGATATCGCAAAATCGCATTATCTTGGTCATCAAAACATTCCAAACAGTAGTCAAACTAGCCATAACTTTTACCAATACTTTTTTTACCTTTTATAATTGTCTATTGAGCCAAAAAATAATGAATCTTAAAATAGAGTTCAATTAATCGTGTCTTCGAAATCGTACTCTATTATCAGCTTCAATGAAACTGGCTTCATTCCCATTAGAGATAAATCATAATTAAATTCGGAAACAGTTCTATGTTGTTTCATCTATTGTTGTCATTCATTTTTACGATTCAATACTACTGAAATCATTGGAAGTTATTTAATTAGATTCATGCAGCGCCTTTAACTTATGCGATATGTACAAGATCATTGATTTTATTATAAGAATAACCTCGATTCTTAAGACGAAGGAATGCAGTTTTTCCATCATTTTATATTATTCGACACCATTATCTCGCTTAACGCATATTTAAATGCAAACTTCCGCTTAAGGCGAAGTTAATGTCGCACCGAATGAAACTAATACAAACTGGAAAAGTGAGGATAGTACATTTATTCTTGGAACTGAGTTTATGGTTCACCATTAGTTCACATCAATCTGCAATTGTTATCGTCGCCTACTGTACATGTGAGAGGGTGGGCCTTTGACGACGTGTTAAGCTGCACCAACCTATAGCTTGCCTATAGAAAGAATTCCCTTTGCCACAAAGTCTGAGCTCGCATGTTGCTTTAGAAATAAGGAACAGCCCATTTTAAGGAGGGGAGCTTTTCTTTCCCCTGGTGCCCTTTCTCCCTCTGACTCGTTCCAAAACCTGTCTTAAATATTGACCTGACATCCCTACTTCAATTGGTTAAACCTCGTAACCACAGTCACCGCCACTGTATCAGACGAATGGCATGGGGAGTTCTTTCCATAGACAGACAATAGGTGGTGACGCAAGGGTAGGAGAAAGGAATTGTATTGTTGTCCCAGTGCAATTTCCTGCTTAATAGCTTTTCTGCTCATTCTTTTCCAATTAAGTGAGGATCTTAGTGGAAAAAAGAGGAAAGTGACATTTTCAGGGGTATTTAAAAATCTGGGAGAATAACATAAAGCGGTTTCGTCAATATCTGTATGCTTAATGAAACAAAATTGTTCTTGTTTTAACTTTAATTTTAAGGAAAGTCAATTTTAAGTTTTGAGTATGCTTGCATGATTTTTATTTCAAATAAGGCATTGGTAAATAAAATAAGGCAAATAATTATTATCCACGCTTTCTAATAAATTTATAATAAAATAGTTCTGCTACCACTTTTTTTCTTCTTATCATGATTACAGCTACTCTTAAAATGTAACTTACCTGGTTCTTCCAGTAAGTTCTTCAAATATAGACCCAGGCAATATTAAAGTCAGGACTGCCAATTTCCTATGCTTTTTGTTTAAATTTGTTCGCATAGTAGCAAAATTTTTGTATCAATATATGATCCTTTGTTAGGTGATCTCAGATGGCAAGTCGACCAGCGAAGCGGGTTTACGACTTTTCGCAACCACTGCGTAAACATCTCCCTGCACTTCCGAAGGTCGTCAGGACCCAGGCCCCTCGGGGGCGGAAACCACACAGCCATCACCCAGAAGACGCAATTGCGGTCCTGCGCACCTAGTACCAAATCCTACAGCTCTACAGATCCACTAAGCTCGTCTGTCGAGGCTTGCTGTAAGGGAAGGGGGTTAATACATAAAATTCAATTACTTCTACAAATTATTAAAAATCGAAATTGCTCTGATTAAAATTACTAAGTTTACTTGATTTAAAATTGCAGAAATTACGGAATTGCAAATTAATGATATAGATTAAAGTTACTTGAATTAAATAACAAATGATCCTTTGTTTAATAAGTTTGATTTAAAATTATTTTCCACACCACTACATGTGAATGAAGTTCATATATAAATGCACTTTGTTCATTCGTGCTCACGCTTTTATATTGTTGACAAAACTAACCAAAATTTTGAAAGATTTTCATTGTTTATCACTTTATAAAATATTTTGCAATAATTGATTTCCGGTAAATTAATATTTTTGCTATCATTTTAAATAATCGAGAAAAATTGGAGAAAGTAGACGAAAATAGTATCAGAGGAATAAGCAAAATCAAGTCCCTGATTTACGAGCATAAATAATTCTCATAACTGGATGAAGATGTCAAACGCCTATATATTTGAGCCTTTTATTGTTATAACTAGGAATGTTTTAGGATAATTTTTTAAAAACACATGATAGCTAGATGGAAAAGAGGGTAGTAAAAGCATTTTAGTCTTAACTAGTTTTCGAGATTAGTAAATCTGTTCCCTTTTTCGAATTTTCTTCTTTTCTTGGGCTTGCTTGCTTTATTTAAATAAACTGGGCACCTCTGGGCCGCGAAGCGACTTTTTATGGGTTCCTTCGTTCGTTGTAGTGGAACTGGGAATCTGAGGCCTTACGGCCTTTTTTTTCTTCGGAAAGAAGCAGTTACATATATGCTCTATAATTGAAAAAAAAAAAAAATCTCGGTAGNAAAGAAACATCCATGCCCAGAGCGGGATTCGAACCCGCAGCCACTGGCTCCGCAGTCAGGCACGCTAACCGCTCGGCCACCTGGCCGGCCCTTTTTCGAACTATTCAACAGCATTTTTTCTTCTTTTCTTGGGCTTGCTTGCTTTATTTAAATAAACTGGGCACCTCTGGGTCGCGAAGCGACTTTTTATGGGTTCGTTCGTTCGTTGTAGTGGAACTGGGAATCTGAGGCCTTACGGCCCTTTTTTTCTTCGGAAAGAAGCAGTTACATATATGCTCTATAATTGAAAAAAAAAATCTCGGTAGTTACAGAAATGTAATTTTTCTAGAAAAAATGCTAGAATGAAATGTCTTCCGTACCAGTTTGTGTTTTATTTATTGCTTCATTGAAATTACATCCATTTGCAGTCTCAATTTAGGCTTCTAAGCATTGGTCAAGTAGAAGGACGTCAAATCCAGGGTTACGACGGGATTCAAACCCACCACCAGTTTGTGCTCTTTTCCGTCTTCAAGCAAGGGGTCGTTCAAAAATTATGCACGGAGTTTGTGATTTGCTGACAGGATTAGGGCAATGCATTAACACATTCACTCGGAGTGACCCACCGGTGGGTCACGCTAGATAGTCTCATCGGGCGGCGCACCGGAGTAAAAACTGGTAACAAATAAATTTCAGTTTTCAGTTTTTTCCGGGAATAATAAAAATCCGTAACTACCAATTGTTTTTAACGGATGCAATTTTTATATTGAATTGCTTCTTCGCCGTGATAAATTTCCTTACAGTGAATTGTTATTGTTCAGAAAAGATTTCTCCGAATATTATCTAATATTGAAATAGTTCTTCTACCAGTAATTTCTCTTTTCCGTCCCGCTTTCAGGCGCAACACCCGGCGTGAACGTGTTAAAATATCAATGTTCTCAAGGCACTTGAAAATTTTGAAAAGTGGCAACCAAATTAACATCTATATTTTATTCTCTGTGCACCCGCCACCAAAAATTATTTTCCAAATAAAATATATATGCATGAAAATTCGACCTTGCTAAGTCAGTTACAATAAAAAGGTATATTGAAGATATATATTTTAGTATTAACCTAAATTTACTACCACTGCTAATTTTAAAGGATCGCGGAAATCCTGCTATTTTCTAGAAAATAAAAAGACACACGCTGGGCTGACAATCATTGCGCTTCATGCAAAATATTTTATAGAGTGGTAGACAATAAAAAGCGTTTAGAATTTTCAGTAATGTCTCACCAAGAGAGAGCTGTAACAAAGTATTGTTTAACTTTTAAATCATTCAGATATAGTAGTGTGAAGAATAACTTTAAAACAAATTAACGCAACAAAAAATCATACATTAAAGCGTAGCATAACACCAGAAGCATTTTTCCCAAAAAGAGCAGAAAGTTGGCAACCAGGTATGTGTGGAAAATTTCAGATTTAGAATGAAAGTTGAATTCGAGGGGAAAAAAATTTCAAAAACATTTCTTCGCGTTTTAGAAAAACAAATTAACAATTAGCAATCCAGGGGAGCCATCAACAGTCACCAATTTAAAATTAAAAAATCTTAAGAATTAGCAACCACATTATTTTAAGAATTTAAGAAAAGGCTGTATTAATGTATTTAAACAATTTAGTGCTTATATCTGTACAAACATAATCTTAAAGTATCCGGAGTGCAAAAAGGGTTAAAACGAAAATTTCATTTATATATTTCATTTCAGTTTAATCCTAAACTGCACAGATGCCAACCTGTATATGGGTAAAAAAAATAATTTTCTTCATGGTAGCAACTTTAACGAATTAAATCTTGAAATTATAAATCGACAAATTAATATTTTAAGAAAATATATAAAATACGACGAATCAATAATTTAAGAAAATATGTACACTAGTTCTATTTGTTGGCTAATAGATGTCTTCACTGTTTTGTTTCTAGAAAATTCCTCCAAACTGAATTGTTGTTTCACTACCACTTTGTAAAATCTTTTTCAACGACCGTCCAAGTTGGCAGGTGTAAATCAAATTAAAACAAAGATCTAAAAATTTGGGTGTCTAAAATTGTCCAAAGCAGGTTTACATAATGTGTTTGAAGGGCCCCTTACAATGAAAATATTGAAATCACTATTAATTTTGGTGAACCGATGGAAGCCTTGTAAATAATACTTGAATAGTTTTAACGATGCTGTTAGCCTAGTACTGATTATATTTCAGTTGATAAAAATTATTATTTATTATATAATTACTAAAATATTAATTATGATGTTTCTATGTTAAAAATTTCCCAATAAAATATATATAATTAAATATAACAACCCTTAAATGAGGTAGAAGAAATTAAAAAAATGTGTTTTTATCCTGAATAAAGATCAACCGTAATAGTATGTGACAAAATCTAAAAACAAGACATGCCTACTCCAATGAATATTCGTGAATAGCAGTCGGGCAAAAAGTGGATTGTCACTGTGAACCGTGACGATCCAATGGCAAGCAGGGAATGATCAGATAATGGGGAGAGTCGTAATTGGACCCACGAAAAGCCAGCGAGACAGGAAGGACTGCTTAAAACGGGGTTGGTGAGACCCCATCCTGGCGCCAACAATCAGACGATGTCGATGAAAAAAAGAATTGGTGCAACAATTAATGCTTCTTATTTCTCTTATGTAACTGGGATAGATTATTAGTCGTGTTTTATTAGATATTACACACAGCACATTTTATAGAATTTGGAATAAATAAAACTAAAATCGGGAGGCTATAGGTGACTATAAACGTAAAATGTGGTAGAAACTCAATTCAGTTTGGTTTATTCATAATATCTTTTTAATTATTCAATTGTTACTTACGAATTTGACTTACATTTCAAATTATTCATATTTAAAACAAAATTATTCCTTGCATTCACTTTCAATAGTTAACTGGGAAATATATGCTGTTGCTAATTTTAATATCTGTTAATAAAATATTAGTCACCAATTTTTGCATTTTTTAGACTCCAATGGTAACCTTGCAGAATTGAATAGTTTCTTTTTACATCATTGTATGCGGACAACTTGACCAAAAAATGTATTACTGTTATGGATTACAATTTTAAGAAAATGGTAGGCAAGATTTCAAAATTGGAGCAAACTTTTCATAATAGCTACAACTTCAACTTGAAAAAAATTTATAACGAAAGATCGTAGATAATTTATGATTGTGGTAATCACGAACGGAAAATTTCTTTGAAAAACAGAGCTAAAACGAAGCAGTTTTGCTACAACTTTTTAAGCTTTTGTATGGATCACAGAATTTTCGAAAACGTATTTTTACGTGACCCGCTTCCCATGCATACCTGCCAACTTTTGCGCCTTTGGCGCAAAATTTCATTTCTATATTTCAAGTGCTAGTAAAATGTATGCTTTCTATATATTCTTTGCATTTATAAACTTAATTTATAATCTTTTTGATCACCTATTGCTAAAAATATTACGCCGATATATTAATATGTAATACTGTTTTGATAGTTCGCAGAAGCTCTTTCAAAATACAACGCATTTTTCTGCCTAAACTTGTGATTTAAATTCCATTTTACTACCACTGGGGAAAATTATCCTGGAAAGGATTAAAAGTTGGTAGGTTTGCCTATGTGTTAAAAGCGAAATAATAATAAAAAAGAATTTTTTTACTCGTACTGGTGACGTTATTACATAGTTGTCGCCATATAGTTAAAGAGAGTTTGTTTACTGATTTGTGGGGAAACTTTTTGTTTGCTTAGTAATATTTATGTTATAAATTTTACTAACCAAACAAACTAAGCAAACATTATAAAAAAAGAAAGAAAAACGTGACAATTTAACAAATTAAAATGTTTGTATGAATGATGTTGGTCAGACTGTTGGGCTCTTAAGAGGATGGTATATAGCAGGAGAAATCTTTCATTGCAACTTCTGTCTCCCTTCCAAAACTATTTTAAAATTTGAAGTATTGAAAAAATGAGTTCAGGCAAATCTAGAGTAAACCAATTGCTGAAAAAAAATTTTAAATTATCAAAATGTTAATTAATTATTGAAGTTATTAATTTATTATTAAGTTACTTAAGTATTAAGTTATAATTATTTATTATTGCCTCTTCAGTACTCTCAAAATTTCCGTAAACAATTCCTACTTGTTACCTCTTTGTAAAATTTCTCTAAGCGACCATACAAGAGGGCTGGCAGCTATTTTACTAGATTTATTTATTTTTTAAAAAATTTAGCTCCCAGTGTCATGTTTAGATGCGTTCTTTCTTTCCTTCGGTCTTTCTTTTTATCAGAAGAGCAAAAAGTGGTAACAAAATTAATTCGTTATAAGAAAATATTCGTATATAGGAGAAACAGGAAATTTGCGCCTAGTCTAACATATTAACATATTGAAAATTAATTTTTTGATTTGATAACAGATGTGTTAGCGATTTTTCAATACAAAAGTTGTAGCTATTAGAAGAAAATACCATTTTATTTTAAAATTAGACACAATGCCATTTATTTTTCAAAAATCATTTTTGCTTCACTTAAATAAAGAATGTCGGAAATGAAATGGGTTGATTTGACTACATTAATTTAGTTTGCTCAAATTTGTTTTGCAAAAACAAAAAAATATAAATTACTCGATTTTACTAAACGGAAATGACGTCGACATCCCCTCTCCCCAATTGAATGTAGTTTATATGGAATTACTAATTAAGAAATAATTATGTCGTGTTTTGAACTTTTATTAATATTTCCAAAAATGCATCGTTAGTTTTTAGAGGTTAAAGAAACATCATAACAATATTTTCTTTCTTACTGTATAGTGAGCAGTTAAAGCATATAAAAGTAAGATACGTTTTTCATTATAAATTGAAAAATGATATTAATTTAAAAAATGTGTGGTATGAAGAAAAAAAAAGAAAGAAAAAAAAAGGAAGTAAACAGGGCAACATTGCATTAAGCTTACAATAAATGCAACATTGCATATTTTACATTCTGCACAGATTTGAAAAACAGTCAAAACAAAACTGAAACGTAGTTGTCAAGTTTTAGGAACTAGTCCACCATAATAGCTACGGATTCTACAATTTTTTTCAAATTCTTATTGCTATGCTATCGAGTATTGCAATAAGAATTTCGTTCTCGTCACACATCCATGAAACTAAACAAGGCACCCGTCTAATTTACTTAAATGCCACTCTACATTTAATTCCCTAACACCAATGCCATAAAAGTAAAATTTAAAACACAGAAAAATGTTAATTTCTACAACAGTAGCAATTCCTAAAATTCCGCTAAATCCTTCGAACTGATAGCAAATTTTTCTTATAAAACACATTCTTTATTTTTGAAAATTGATCGTTAAATTTTTCTTGGTCCCACAAAGGTTTTGAAACTTATTGCATATATAAAAGTTTTATGCTGTCTAGATGCTTAATAACTAAATTTTCATTTTATATCAGAGGTTGAACAGCCGAGACCCGATTCTGAGTAAGCGACTATCAATGTTCAAATCCGTAGCCTCGTAATATTGAAACCAGCCCTGAACACAAGGGAACTTTTGGAGCATCGGGAGAAACTGGCCACCATGGAGAATTTTTTTGTTAGAACTAACCCACAATTGTGTAATATGGAGAGGAAAACTACGAAAACCTCCTCTGGTTATCCCGATGGTAAGGGGATTCTAACCCATGATCCGCCTATAACTGAGGATATTTTGTGTCAGCACTGTGGTAGGCGTGAGCAGAGAGTAGAATTCATTTCAATCAGCAATCGCTGGGATTCGAACCTGGGTCATATCATTAGGAGGTGAACGCTCAAACCCCTAAGCTTCTGCGGCTTATTATCTAAATTGAAGTAATTGCGAAATTAGGAAAACTTTAAATTGATGAGTAGTTTGCCACCTTTTAAAAATTTTTAGCGGACCTTTAGGCTCCCTGAATATTTCCTCATAAATTCATAGAGCAAACTTGAATAACATAATTCATTACTTATTGAGCAAATAATAATTTATACTACAAACTCACTTCAATTTATCACCATTTCTTATCACAAAAATCACCTTTGTAAAACATGATGAAGTCACGACGTTTCAAATCCCGCATCATAGGTTCTAACGTTGTTGTTTCTTAAAAAGAAATGTGAGGGTTGAATAACATAATAATAAATGAAAAACGCCAAGAAAAGAACAAAGGGAGGCGGCTGTGCGTGGGTGTAAAGAAGAAATGCCGATAATTCAAATCGGGTCCTGATTTTCCAGTGATGATTATTGGTGCAGAGCTTTTTCCTTCCAGTTTATTTTTTTTTATTTTTTATATTCATCTTTTACATTCTTTTGCCATTCAAAAACAAAGCCTGACCGTGTGGGGGAGGGGTTGGCAAAATCGAAGTAAAAACGAATAAAAAGACAATCGAGAAAGCAAGGGAGGGGTGGAACGAAAATAATAAGAAAAAAATACAAAGAAAGAAGGGTGGGGAAAAACCTTGAAATGATAGATAGATTGGTGAATAGTGAACGAGAGATAGAAGGATACTTTCGAACGTTCTTTATTCTGAACACCCCATACCCCCTCAATCGTATCTTCGAACTTCGTAGGAAAGTGTTGAAAAAGTTGAGACTGTTTGGTTATTGGCACTGCTGAAAGACAAAGAATGAGAAGAAAAATCGATGAGATTTCTTAGTCTTTTTGTGTCTATATTTTTCTATTTTAGAGCTTTTTTTTTTCCTACCGTACCCTTATTTCTTCTCAATAACATTTCTCCCGAACAAGAGAGATCACGGGGAAAAGAGAAAAAGGATAAATGGATATCCTTCATTTTTATTCTTTCTTTTTCATTTTTTAAATTTGTTTTGCCGATTTGAATTAGTCGAAATTTTTATCAATGATAACATGGGGTGTTAAAATTTTTGCTTAAGTTTTCAATTCAAGCAAATGTTTGAGTAATCAGTACATGTTTAGAGTTTAGCACGTTATCGTTTAAACCTTTGATGAATAATTTTAATTATTTTGTATTAATTTATATCAAAATAAGTAAAAAATATTTGATTAAGTATTTTAATAATTTATGACTATGAAATACAGCATGAACACCGGTGTCTTTTTCATCGTTAGAGATTAAATTATTTTATATTATATTTATATTAAGTTATATTGAGTAAATTATTAATATTAAGTTATTATTAATATTATTGGTTCATATATTATTGACTATTACGTATTATTGGCTTATTTATATATTATTGGCTTATATTATAAGTGCTGTGAGTTTGAAACTCATGATTGTTAGGTCAAATTTAGCCTGTCTACAGCCAGCGCTGTCTACGCTTATTTTGAAAATAACGCAAAACATCAATATGAAGAAAAGCCACAAATTTGTGAAAATGAAAAGCATTTGTGAAATGAAAAGCATATAATCATTAATTATTTAAAAACTTAATCTAATGCTGCATTACCTGAACTCATAAACATTTGCAAAAGCTTAGAATATGGCAGTGATTTTGATAATTTTAATCTAGGAGAAAAAAGGTCCCCAAATTTGAGATTTTAAAAATGTTTTTTTTTTATTTTATAACCATCGTTGATCTGCCGACCCAATTTTTGGATTTACGATTACTAATGTTCAACGCCGAAGCAATGTAAATTTGAACCCAATCCAGCCAATTGTTGAACCAAAGCCAAATGCTAAATTCCTATCGACCAGCCATCGCTGGAATTCGAACTCGGTTCACCTCATTGGGAGGCGAGCGATCCCATAAGTCATCACGGCTCTTTTAAAAAAGTTTCATAACTTTTTCAAGTTGTCGGTTCTAAAGGCCGGAATTCTTCACGGCAAGATTATATATATAGCTTAAAATCCTACCATTGCTTCAAGCGTAAGACCCTTAAAATATGACTTCTTTATTTTTTTGGTGACAGAGCTAATCAGGCAGATCATTAGCAAATGCGACCTTATCTGATGATAAGTGAAACTAACTACTTTACCTCTTCGATGTTTAAAAGTATAGTGGTCACTAAATGGTAAAGATATTTCTAGTAGTTTGTAATATTTATTTATGCCAGACTTACTGCACTGGAAAGGGTTAAAAACTCTAATACAATTTGCTTGAAATGAATATTTGTTCCGATTAATAGAGTCAAAATTAATGGTAGAAAAATATCTGACAATATATAAAAATAAGCAAAATTCAAATTAAGTTTCTAAAGTACGCCCTTCTTGATTCTGCAATTGTTTCCATCATGTAAAACCATAACCTTAGATTGAGTCTCCCGAAGTAATCCATTTACGATAATATAGCATGCAAATCTCACTTATGAATCTCTCTAAATCCAGAGCAAGAACACTGTATGTGTTTGTTCAACATTTTAAAGTATCAATCCTTCTGAACCCAAAACTTGATGAAATACCCGTAATATAGGATTAATTTTATAACCATCAATTGAATATATTAGAATAACCTTTGTTAATTACTCTCTTTGGATTCAGCAATATCGTGAACATCAAAATTACGTACCTTGCAGGTTCAGTCAAAAATATACAACTATACGTATAAGTTGGTCAATGTTAGGTGCAAAAAAAAGGTACAAAATTGTACATTTTTGTATAAAAAACCCTTATAACTTCTAAACTTTTAGTTCGATCGACTTCTGATTGATCTCATTCAATTTATCATAAAAAAAATAGATCAGAAAAAATTCATTCACCTGTATAAATGATACACAATTCTCTACCCAAATCATCTCCATTCCCCCTCTCCTAAAAAAAGGGGGCAACGCGCACAGGGGAATTGTAGGTAGCTTTCAGCTCCTGTTTATAATAACATAGTAAAGCTTTCTGTGGAAAAAAAATATCTTGGGGATATATTTTTCCGAAGACACACTTTTTTTTGCTATAATTACTTGACTATATATTTAGCCAGAATGATTTTAATAACGTTAGTTTCTTGTATTTTCTTCAACATCTTGTTTTTATTCTTGCCCTCTTTATGTTTTTTCATCACTTCACTTTGCGGAATCTAAAATTTGCAATTATCTTTTGACTGGTACTTGAAGGTTTTTATAAAGGTTTTCGTATAGACTGTAATATGGTTCTGATAACATATACATTAAAGTGCCTGCTTTTGAGAAAAATGTATTGTTTCCATTGCCATAAAAACACTTTTTTGTACAAGTTTTACTTTCATTTCGTTTTTATTTCGTCATTTATTTATTTAATTAGCAATAAGCTGTGTTGCCACTTTTAGAGAAAACTTTATTTTTAACGAAAAATACTGTTTTTAATTTTATACTGTTTCTATTAAAAATATCCCTTATATTTAATAAAGAATGGGCTAATTAAATTGGAATAAAAACTTGGAAATAAATAATGAGAGGATATAGCGATCGTTTCTCGTACAGAATACACGTATCACCCAACCAAGATTAAACAACAAACCCTAATCTTTTAACAACCATGGTATGAATGCAACGTAATTTTGACAATGGTCAGACGACGTGCGCAGCGTCTGATCTGGTGCCCCTTTCCTCAAACTTCCACAGCACAGCCAACGACAGATTTAACGTGCACCTTGTTGCGTAAACACGCCGGTGGTTTTGTCTGCAGTCAAGATCGAACTCCCGTATGTGAGCAACGCCATAATCGACTATGCCGCTGGAACGGAATCTGGTACAGATTATCCAGGTTTGAATCCTGGCTAGACTTGGTGAGTTAGAAAGTACCAAAGAGCTGATATAAGGAAGACTCTTGGTTACCATGGTTCATGAGCACGTCCTAATGCAACGAAAACGCTGTTTAATTCCATTCATTGAATCCAAAGGTTTGTTTCGTTTTTGATTCTGTAATTCAATTGTATTTTGAATTTAGTTTTAAGCTTATGAAGATGGAAATTGTTTCCTCGAGTCCAAGTATGTGCATAATATGTTCAGATAAAAAATAATAATAAAAAAATTATAATCACAAAAGAGAATATATGACCCATATAATACCCGTAATCAAAATTTCGCTAAAATATTTATCAGCAATGCTGACGTCACACCCGTTGAATCATTTAATAAAGTTCTCATTCAATGGGGACAACCTTCTTTGCTGTTCCCTCAAAATTATGATCTGTTCGATACCTTCCCTCTGAACAGCTGTCTTAAGATAATAGAAACAGAAAGGACAATTTTGTTCATAAAGCTTTTTCATGATATATTACGAAATATGTGACAGTTCCACTTGACAAATAAGGATGAAAAGGAATGTCGAAGGAGAAAAAGAGGCAAAAAAGAAGAAGAAAAAATTTATAACAAAAAAAAAAAAAAATTCTCATCTTCCCATACGTTTACCCCATCTAATATCCCAAGCTTCTTCTCAGTACCAACAATGCTTTCTTTACCATCTGGCGTCAGCTAGGATAGGGGAAGATGGAAAAGGGTGGTGGCAAAAAAACGCCTGGTAGAAGGAAAAAGGGACGAAAAAGAATTTTTGTCTAGCACAAAATGCACGTACTCCAAACACTGTTGCTAGTTTCATCGAGAAGATGCGTACATCCTACTCCGAAAGCTGAAACCGAACCTGCAGCAGCTTGCCCGTTCGGCTCTTGTTCTATTTCCTTTATTTTATCTTCAGCATCTTTTCTCTTGCCTCTTAGCATCCTTTGCTCTGGAGCTTCCCTTTTCATTCTTTGACGTCATCCCAGCTGTGGCCAAAATCCACCCCCTTCTCTTCCTCGTCTCTCATTTCTTGGAGCTCCACCCAGCCCTCCTTGTCTTCGTCAACCCCTCTTCCACAATCCCTTTTCATCTACATATCAGAGAATATTTACAGCAAGTCCCTAGGTCTCCCCCATTCTACGTCCCTCAATTTTTAAAACAGAATTCTAAACTGCTTGTTCTAAATGAGATGCACGACTGCAATTCGTTTTCAGATCCTTTTTTATGCGTTTTCACCTATCTCTTTTCATGTTGAGGTTTATTGAAGGTGAAAATTCGATAAATTGAGATCCATGTCTTATGGAATGGTAATAGTGTCAGTCTTAAGCGATTTGTTCTGAGGAGTTGTTTGCTTTATATCCTTAAACCCATCTACAAATTTTCCAATGAAGTAAGAAAAGCCTTTACAAGCACCGAGAAAGTTGATATATTTTTTAAATAAAGTGAATTTTTTTCTTGCAACATTTTTTTGTTCTACTTTTAATTTTATACATTAAAACCAGAGTTCCAACTGGCCTTAAGAATTTTTAACCCTTTTATTTTTTGTACTTACTCTTATTTTTCAGAAATTATTTTATTTTTCTGAACATCGGATAAATAAAACTGTAATTTCTTTATCAAATTGATATTCTACCTGATAAATATCTGTTCTTAGATATAATTTTTGATAAGTCGAATCGTTAGACATTTTTAGAAGGGTAGGTCAATTTAGTTTTAAACGCTTTCATTCCTGGGCATTGGGCATTGAATCAAACAGAGATTGGATAGCATGGACAGGTACAGCCTTCCATGCAGCTTCAACATTATGCCACAATTCATCGACCATAGTGACTGCCAGGTGGCGTGTCAGTCGTACGGCAACCATTGACCAGATATTTCCAATTGGTGAGAAATCAGGAGAACATGCTGGCCTAGGCAACAGGTGAACATGTGCTGTGTCAAGGAAGGTCAGGACAGAGCGGGCAATATGCAGTCATGCATTGTCCTTCTGAAGCGTAGCGTTAGGGAGGCCTCAAAGATAATGCAAAGCAACTGGCCCAAACACCTCAGAATTGTAACAGCTGCTGTTCAAAATGCCGGCAATGCGAACACGATGTGCTCGGGACGTGTATCCGATGGCACCCCATACCATTACTCCAGGTGATGGACCGGTATGACGATGTCGAATGCAAGCTGCCAATGGGCGTTCTCCACGATGTCACCAAACGCGGATGCGGCCATCATGATGCTGAAAAGACAACGTCATGCCATTCCTGCCTCCAGGTTCGTCGTTGATCACACCATTGGAAGCGTTCCTGCCTGTGATGCAGCGTCAAGGGTAGCCGAAGCCATGGTCGCCATGCTGATAGTCCATGCTGCTGCAAACGTCGTCAAGCTGTTCGTGCAGATACTTTTTGTCTTGCAAATGAACCCATTTGCTGACCTAGAGTTCGTGATGTAGCTGTACGATCCCTTAAGGCCATGTGGATAACATGTTTGTCTTTTCAGCTGTTCAAGATGGAGGGTAGCTGAGATCCCACCCGGCTTTCCGTATGACCGTCGTGAACCCATCGATTCCATATTCTGCTAACAATCAGGAGATCTCGACAAACGCGAGCAGCAATACTTCGGTATGATAAACCGCAATCCCGGTAGGCCACAATTTGACCTCGATCAAACTCAGACGGGTGCTGGTAGGTATTTCTCCTTCTTACACAGGGCATAACAAATTTTTTTTAACCAGAACAATACTCCAATTAAATTTTTGTATGAGAAACTTACTGTGAAATATCTTCTTTTATGATAGACAATTAAAAACTAAAGCATTCAGAATTTGGGGTAAGTTTACCAACATAACATTTTATAAGTTTCACCCAAATAGAGGGGTATTTACTGACTTCATTTACCAAAACTGGGCTACCCGCAGCAGCCCCTATCCCATACATCATGAAATAACTATATACATTGATTTAAAAACATTTTGATGTAAGCAACATTATGGTAGCTTTTAAAAAAGTCAAACTCTTTGCTTGATAAATTAAGAACAATTTGCATTACAAGAAATTTAAATATGATAGTTATATACAGGCATGATTTGAAAATATACGTTGGTACTTATTTACGGACATAATTGGTGAAAAATAGACGGGTAGCAAAATAGATGTTTTATATAAACTTTTGAATCAGTTGCATGTAGTGGTATGGAAAATAACTTTAAATTAAATTTATTAACTTAGAATAATTCAACAGACATAAACTTAGCTACCACTAGAGTAAATTTCACCAAAAAGAGTAGAAATTGCCTGCCCCAAATCTTTAAACCTTTTTTTTTCTTTTAATTCTTGAAAATTTACACACATACCTTCCCCAAATAATTAAAAAAAAGACGGTAAATAACTTAAAAGTAAATTTAGCAAATATTTGACTACTTTTACTTGCTTTTTAAAAGCAAGTAAAAGTAGTCAATCACAATTGATAAATTACCACTTTAAAATATATATTTGCTGTCCGGAGCAAGTTGGCATCTCTGCTATCCACTATTTCTATTACGGAGCAAATTTTAAAAAAATAACCGCTTAAAAATTTTATTTACAGCTTTCAGAAATTAACTGCAAATTTAAAAACATAAACAATATATTTTGAATATCCAAAATTTAGAAGTATATTTTTTATAAGTTTTGTAATTACTAGAAAACAGTAAAAAAAACGATGTACTAAATAAATAAATACAATCGAAGGAATTGTAGGAATCCTAAAAGAGATTCTTATTTTTATCAACGTAAAGCAATTTCTTTTAAATCTCGTTTTTAATATTTACTTCCCCTTTAATATTTTTATTCATTTTTCAGATCGTTGTCGATTTTCTTGTTTTCATTGTCTCCCCATTCTTTCGTTGTCATACAGGGATGTAGAAAGAATTTTTATTGTTTTCTAAGAGATAGGAAAATTTTTATTAACGCCAGATATCACATCTCTTGTTTCGAAATTAACAGAGCGAAGCACCCGCGGGTTGGCGCCTCTATCCATCCTATTTTTGTTTTTCCTTGGCGAAAGAAAAAATAACTTTTCTCTCAATTTTTCCTAGTGTGCTTCTTTATTTATTCCAAAGAGTATTTCTAAAAGTTATATCTGGCGGTACTTTGTCAAAAATGTGCGCCTTGCTGAAATTAATAACTGTCTTTTGTAAGAAGCAGGTTGTGGCCCAGCTTGAAGCTCTAATATTCCAGAGATGAAAAAATAATTGTATTATACTGGCTACATGTTTTTGGTTTTTTTGACAAAAAATAAATAAAATAAAATAAAGAAAGAAAGAATTCATTGTTTTGTTTTCAGAAAACGTATAATTCTTCTCTTTTTTTTTTATTTATAAATAAAGTTCAATTTTAAAATTAATGACTGATCTTATTGTGGCTGTGAACAATCCAGTATTTCATACGCGAAAAGTAAATTTTCTTATGCATAAATAAAAAGTGACATTTTGCTTTAAAATAACGTTTATGATTCGAGATTAGAAGATTAAAAATAAAGGTAAAAATTATAAGATTTGAAATAGAAAATAATGTACGTAAAATTTAAAACACTACCCTATAATTAATTTAAAATTATTCCAAAATTTAAACATAATGCTGACATTAGACATTTCAAGTGCTAGAAATGAAAATTGCAGGAGGTAGAAAAAGGGGCAAATATTAGATAAAAAATATTTCAAAAGGAGTCTAAAGTTTACTAAATAACTCAAAACAACTGTTTTAATTTCTGTCTTTTGTATGAGACAGGCTGTAGTCCAGCTTGAAGCTATAAAAATGTAGAGATCAAAAAATAATTGTATTATCTTGCTTTCGCGGATTTGGTTCTTTTGAAAAAAAAGGAAAAGAATTAAGGAATTTATTATGTTGGTTTCAGGGAGCGCGTAATTCTTCTATTTTGTATGAATGAAGTTTTAGTTTGAACTTAACGGCTGATTTCATTGCAGCGGATAACAATCTCGTATTTCATAAGAGAAAATTTCTATAATATAAGCAAAAACGTGCAATTTTCTTTTGAAATAGAGTTTATGATACGAGCCGGGAAGACGTAAAAAACTTGAAAAAATTCCCTTAAAAATAACAAATAATGTCATTGAAATTTTAAAGCATTACTTTATAATTAATTTCAATTTATTTTAAAATTTCGGCGCATTTTAAAGTGATTAAGCTTGAAAGAGTTGCAAAAAGATCCTAAAGTTTATTAAATAACCCAAAATCATATTCGAAAAGAGATCGGATTGCTACTACCAGGAAGAAAAAAAATCAAAAATGAATTGATAAGTTTTCTCAGCGCTACTAAAAAATATATAATTCTTTTCTTAGGCATTACATTTCCACTGTCTTTTGACACTAAAATAAAGTATCTAGAATTTTCTCTTTTTTTTTTATGCCACTTCAAAAAGCAACGTTGAAAATTCTTCCTTGAGAAGTACAAAAAGGCCGAAAAATGTAAATTTTATCCATACCTCATCTATAATATTTTCACGATATAATATTACATATAATATTACTATATCTATAATATCTATAATATTACATATAATATAAATGATAAATGAATATTAGGAAATGCGCAAATACTGAAACATTACAGCATTATTTACGAAACTAATTTTTTCAAATCAAAACTATTTTTCTTAATGGTCAGTTCATCCCTGAGATAAAGAAACATTAAAAAGCTATATTATATTTTATTACTTGCATGTCTTTCCAAAAAGGCAAAAAATGTGAATTCCATGCATACCTCATCTATAATATTTTGGGGAGGTTAGTAAAACAGTTAAATGATAAAAGAATAATAAATGCGCTTTAACAAATACTGAAACATTAGAGTATTATTCACAAAACTTTCTCTTTTTTTTAAAAAAATCAAAGGTGCCTTTCTAATAATCAGTTCATCCCTGAGAAAAAGAAACATTAAAAATAAATATTGGAAAAAAATATCAATAAATTAATTATATATATACTACCTGCACATTCTAAAATTTTTCACGTATGCTTGAGTAGGAAAGCAACTATAATCGAGTAAAGATATGAAGTAAGTGATCTAACTTCCAACCCGGCAGTCTCAGCCACAAAACAATTTTTAGGCTAGAATGAGATAATAAGTTGAAAGGAATAAATAAATAGGTAGGTTGGAAAGTAGATTATTTACGCCACACTAGAGCTGCTCAATGTTCTTGCAAAAATCTCGGAAAGCCCACCCTCATTAGTCAGCGTGCGACAGTGGGGAGTGGGGCAAGTCTTAAGGGGTCAAGTAGAGATTTTAAGAAATGTTTCCTGTTTCAATGTCATTGCTTTTCTTTTACTTCGCAATACGCATACTATATCGCAAACATCACTGTATCATATCATAAAAAATAGTGCATACATAGTTTTTTTTTTTTTTTTTTTTTTGTATAATGTGACTTTAACTATTAATATTACTGAAGAGTTTTAAAGTTAATTACTAATCATTATTTTAATTGAATACTTTAAGCGAATATAGTTTTTTTTCGTATAATCATGTATTATTAAAAAAAAGAGTATCAAAAAATAACTGAAATGATAAAATAAGTTTAATTTACATGGCATAACTGCCATATTTCTCTAAAATAAAGGAGGTTTGTGCGCAATGCTGACAGCAATCTCAGAACCGTAATATATTTTTCGTCGGTAAAGTGATTTAAAAATAATGTGAATTTAACTATTAATACTGTCTAAGAATTTGAAACAGTTATTAAATATTTGTTATTTTAAATCGATAAGTTGAGTGACAATAGTTTTTTTCTTTTCTGTATAATCATTTCCTATCGAAGAGAAAAGTAACATAAAAAAGCTGAAATGATAGAAAAAATTAACTATACATAGCGTGACTGCCATATTTTTCTATAAAGGAGGTTCGTGCGCAATGATGATAGCTCTATTTGAATCGTAATATATTTTTCGTTAATGAAACGATTTAACAATAATGTTAATTTAATAATTAATATTGCTTTAGAGTTTTAAATAGTTATTTACTATTTATTATTTTAATTAATATGTTGAGAAAACATAGTTATTTCTTGTATAATCATTTACTATTTAAAAAAAGAAACAAAATTTACCTGAAAAGATAAAACAAATTTAATATACGTAACGTAACTGCCATTCTTCTCTAAAATAAAGGTAATATGTGCGCAATGCTGATCGTCCTCTTAAAATTGTAACATATTTTTTCTTAATAAAACTGTTTAACAATAAAGTGAATTCAACTATTAATATTGCTTAAGAATTTCAAACAATTATTTACTATTTACTATTTATTATTTTAATTGCATACGTTGAATGAACATAATTATTTCTTTTATATATATATACATATAAATATAAAAATCTGAATTGACAAAATAAGTTAACAGAGAGTAATTATTAATTTGTCTGGGGGAAATAAAGGCGGCCTGTGCGCAGAGCTTACATACCATTGGTCAATAGATTTTGGACCCCTAACCTCCCTGTCCCACAACGACTGTCCCGAGTATATTTTACATTCCTTTTATTTTTATACAAAGCGTAATGGTAAAAAACGTATGAAAATTCAAAGATCCTTATAAAGAAAATAGAACTGGATAAAAAAAAATACCGTTAAATAAGAGATAAACTTTGGTAAATAGGAGATAAACTCATGGTTAAACATAACTTTTATTATTTTTAAGCTATTACGAGTATTAGTATTCGTTCAATAGTTCGTCTATAAGTGCTTATTAATGATGCTCAAACAAGATAGCGAATAATTTTTAATCAATAAGAAAACTTATAATTTTAGGACTATTAAATTTATTTTTAAATAATAAATAATGCGGAGTTTAAAATCAAAACACTCTTATTAAAAATTAAGAAAAGAAATAAATACATTTTTACGAAATCACAGCGCTTTAGATAGTCAACAGCATTTTAATTTTTTATGTTCCCTAAAAATCACTCCCTTTAACACGTTCACGACGGGAAAAATGAAAATACTGGTAGAAGAATTATTTCAATATTAGATGATATTCGGGAGGAGTTAATCTATTCTCAACAATAACAATTCACTGTATGGAAATTTGTCACGGTGAAGAAGCAATTCAATATAAAAATTGCATCCGTTAAAAACAATTGGTTGTTATGGATTTTTACCCGGAAAAAAAACTAAAAAATGAAATTTATTGTTACCAGTTTTTACTCTGGTGCGCTGCCAAGATGAGACAATCTAGCATGACCCACCTGTGGGTCACCCCGACGTGAACATGCTAATGACCCCGTGCAAGGAGTCTCCTGACCCACGAGCAGGCACACGTCATTTTACATGCAGAAAGGTAGGCTGGCTGGTTGTGGTCAATGGCGCATGGCATCCATGTCTAATGAGGGAGGGCTTTCCGAGATTTTTGAAAGGTTGTCCTCAGCCTAAGAATGATCGAAAAACGCGCCATCACAGTTTTGTAAGGTCACTACCTCAATTTACACATAGATCTGAAGGGGAAGGAAATTTTCTCCAGATCCCATGGTACTGTTCAGCTACCGACCACAGGATTTTACAGATTTTACGAGTACGTATATCGCAAGTACTCTGTGGGTCATAGCGGAGTCGAGGTGTAATAAATAAATAGAAAACTACGAATAAAATTGAAATTGCAGAAAGCTTTTTTTGGTTGAAAAAAGGATTAATTTTTTTAAAAATCTAATTTAAGTAGAAAGGACACATTTAAGTATAATTGGCCATCTAGAACAAGTCAGAAAAAAAAAAAAAAAAAAAACAAA
>NC_092215.1:942816-974433 GCF_043381705.1 Parasteatoda tepidariorum
TATATATATATATTTCATTTGCTGCCAAAGCGTATTAATTATATTTCTATTACTCACATAGTAAATGATATGTTTATTATATTATTTTTTTAATTTATAATTATCTAAATAACAAACTTTATTCTTAGATATATCTAACCGACCGATACCAACATGGTATAAAAAAGCAGAAGATATATCTTAAGAATGTTTTCATAAGATATATTTTTTTATTTTCTGTCAAAACCAATCATTTGTATTAATTTTATTTCTGTAACTTGCACTCTCTGTTTAAAATACTGAACATTAGAATTTAGTTGAAGTTGTCGACGAAATGGATTAAAAATGATGCTGCTGAATTAAATTGATTTAATGCGTAAACTGAGTTCATTGAGTACCGCAAAGTAGTCAATTAACGCGGAGTTCTTCACGTTTTCTAAACGAGTCGAAGGGTCAAACTAATTGAGGAATATTCTGGCCACTAAAACTTTTAAGGGACCATCTCTAAATTGACGAAACATAATTTTATAATTCTTTCAGAACTTTAAAGGTTGAAGTTATCTGCATGAATAATTTTGGTAAAACAAGATTCTAATTTCTTTTTTTAATTTGTAAAGTTTGCCTGTTTTAAAAATGAAAGCAAAAGGAAAAAAAAATTTAGTTCGCTTTTTAGTTCTCTTCACGATATAGTTAAATTTGTTTACAACTTTGTGCGGATGATTTTTCTCATTGAAGGACTATTAAAAAACAAACGGGGGAGAATGACATTTATAAAAAAATGACTTACCCAGGCGATGCATTTTCTGGTAGTTTTAATGCTTCATTTTTATTATTTTTTTAATTTTTCTACTTTTAATTTGTTATTTAACTATTTCTAAGGAGAATAGTTTAAATAAAAGAATGTAATAGTGTTGCCTACTCGATTTCGATAAGATTTCTTGAACACTTAACTGATCTATCATTTTTTAGAATATTTTGTTGGAGTCGGAAAAGCTGTTTGCTCCAATTTCTAAAGCTACAGAAATTATATTTTTCTCGAAAAAAATGCGAGATTGATAAAACTTTCGTGTCAGGTATTTCTCTTTTTCATCTTGATTTATATAGGCTTTCAGACATACAGAAATGTAATAGTGTAACAGCTGATGATTTCAGTGGGGAGTTTTTCTTTTTAAAGTGATAACAAGGCGCATAAATTAACATTATTATCTTGATTTAAAAAAAGTTGAATTATAATGATTACCACCACCACTATACATAAATAATTAAAATAAACGTATAAAACTCCTAACAAGAAGTGTATGTATAGTTTTAAAAGATCGCTGCCATTACAAGCAGACAGGCAGCAAAAAGTTCTGGCTTAAAAAATTCGAAATTTTATTATAATAGAGTAAGCGTACCAGCATCCACACTTTCCGAGAATGGTTTTTCCATTTGATAGCAAAACAATTACCGTATCTTTCTCAAAAATATACCTACTTCTATTACTCAAAAATATATATTTTGGCGAGGTTAAAATTCACTAGCGTAAAGACTATTATGCTTTTATATATTTTTTTAATTATTTATATGAAGTGGTGGTCAAACTCTTTTATAATTATTATTATAATTCAAAATCTTTAATGGAATAATATGAATTCAGCTACCACTTTAAAACAGAAAAGAAAATCTTCCGCAAAAACCTGAAGAGAATGAATCTATGAAATTATTAATTTTTCTTAGCATATTCTTTTCAGTTTACTAGGGAAAGTGAAAGCTTATAATAATTTTGCTTTGTATATGAATAATTTGAAATGTAAGCAGTATTGGTAGTCATGACTGAGTATATAAAGAGATAATAAATAAACAAAAATGAATTGAGTTTCTGTCAGTTTTTGCATTTTTAATCGCCCTTTTTAATCTTGAGAGCTTTATCGAAAATGTGAGAAAAACTGCATTTATGACCCGATCTGATCCTCCTATATTCCAGTGGCTCCAGTTATGCCCCGAGGGTAACAGAAATAAATGTATTTGTTGTACTCTGTATTTATTTATATATACTTTTAGATTTCATCGGAATTTCCTGATTTTATCTATCACACTAGCTTTAAAAAAGTACTTATTTTACATAGATAAAAGTTGGATTTTGGGATTATTACAAAGGCAGCTTATAAACCCTTTTCAAGTTCAAGAATATACAACACAAATTCGGAAAGGACGATACTCAGATACATCCAGGTTTGAGCAGAATTTGAACCCACTACCTCCGTGCCGTTTTTTAATAATGAAAAAAGTATGAAAAATATGTTCAGTAAAAATTTTGCGTCAAAAGGTTAAAACAACTTCAGGATAAAGTAACACATAATGGAGAGGAAAAAGGTCCCTACGTGGACTTCGAGGAACCATATGACTATGTGTTTCGTCCTAAAAATTTCAGTACAAAATTTTAGTATTGTACCATGTAATAAATTTAACCGATAAACGAGTATTTTGTCTGAAAACTCTCCCTTCATTCATTATTCAAAACGAAAAACTTTTTCATCATTGATTGATTTCTTGTTCAAAAAAAAATAATTTTTTCCTTCAAGAAGTAAAAAAAAAAAAAATATATATATATTTATATATATATAAAAATTAATAACTTTGAAAATAACGCTTGTTGCTGAGTGATGATAGAAAATAGTATGATAGTATGTAAATGTTTGAAAAAGCGAAATAATCCTAATCAAAATGCATAGCTTCCATTAGTACTGTTCTCAGAAACTTTTTACTAAGTGGCTAATAATACTTAAGGTATTATGAATCATGTAAAATTATATTACTTTACTTAAACACCTATAGGCGTTATTATCCCATGTTTGTGTAACACCTAAGATGTAACTTTCAAACCTTGCACTGTGTATTTATTCAATGGTTGAAAAAACGGACGTAACCTCAACAAGTATACCAGATTAAACTTACTATTTGCACTCTTATCATATAATCCCAGAAAACCATTCATAAAGTTTTCAATAGACATTAAGATATAAGCTTTCCAAAATACTAAAATAATACTAATATCAATATTTGGATTTGAAAACTTTTTATATTTTGAAGCTAAATTGTTGGCTAAACGAATAAAACATCGATTTAATTTATTCACATTAAGCAACTTTTTTCATAAAGGAGCTTTTTTTTTGTTGTAAAATGTGACGGATAAGCTTTTACAATATCCATAGCTGTTTTCCAAGAGTTTTGAAACAACAGTTTTAACCAATTGTTATAGCACTTTTTATTACCCGCAGAGAAGTAGTTTAAAATAGTAAGAAATTATTTTACTCCTCACAAATACCAACCTATTCTCCTTTCCATTTTACTTTCCGATTTTTTGTTTCTGAAACATTTAACTTCTTTCTAGCAGAGGAACCAATTTAGGCACTACCATTAAATGCGAAAACTAAAAACTATTGACAAGGAATTTCACTTTAATGTAATAAAAATATTATTGCCACTCCTATATTATTTGAATTCGTAATATTTCTGGTAACTATGAACATTTTAAGCTAGGTATGTTTTCTCTCCTTTTAGAAATGCCACAAGAGCCTAAAAGTGTCAAAAGTTTAGTTTAACAAAAAGCAAAAATTTACTAAAAAAGAGTAAATATTAGTCACTTTTATTAGCATATTTCCTTCGGTTTACTATTGAAGATGATTGCAAAGGAATTTTTAGGTTTAAATGTTATTTATGTTAGGGTGATAGTTACGATTGAACAAATAAATAAAAAATAAATTGAGTTTTTACAACTTCTTACATTTTTATATGTGTGTGGAATTCCCGTACCACATTAAAAAATTTTACGCGCCGTAGGGACTTAGAAATATTTTAGTCTCTCATATACAGAGGTAGGACAAAAATATAGAATGACTTATATAATAAATCTATGTAAACAATCTTTCTTTTAGATGTAAATGTTTTAGAAATTTTTCATGACAAAATTGTTGGATAGATTTTAAAAGATCATGGTTAAAGCTTTTATAAACTAGTCCTTTTCCCTAGTTTTGCGTCAAGTAAAAGCCTGAAAGCTTCTTTCTCTTTTCAATACCACTATAAATAAAAGAACATTTCAATATAAATACTGCCATCCTACATAATGATTTCAGAATTGCTGGTATTCAAACTAGAAAAAAGAAAGACTTGGTCGATCTAAATTTCACAAGGGTAAAAATGACACAATTTCTAAGCTCATGATCTTTCAACAATTTGGAATGAAACAAAACATCTGCTGTAAAAAGAAATATTGTTCACCTTGAGATAGTGTGTCCATATTTTTGTCCAACACCTGTGTATGTCTTAAAAGCGTTTGCACAATTATAGGCAGATTAGAATAGAGCAGATATTCTTTTTTTAAATAAATAATCCAGCTTCTACTTAATTAAAAACTTCATTCGCTTCAAAAACATGCAAACTAGAAATAACAGTCAACATGTTCAAGCATTCAAAAATAGGCGCTCATTTTTAAGACTTGCTAGACTAGAATGATAAAAAACAAAGTGATTTAAAATATAAAACGTAAAGTTACCAACGAAAAATATGAATACAATATGAAAATTCTGGCTTTTTTTCGTGGGCAACTTGAATTTTTATATTTCAAAACACTCATTTACGTTTGGCAAGTCCTGAAAATGGGTGCTTGTTTTTGATCGTTTAAAACCTGTCAGCTGCTATTTCCAATTCGTATATTTTTGAAGCAAATTAAGTTATTAATCAAGTAATATCTTTAAGCTTCCGTTTCTTGGGATTATTATTTAATCCAGTTACTGTAAGAGGCAAGCATTCACGTTAGTTAATGCGCATGCATTCTTTATGCCACGTGAATGCTATTTTTAAAACCTCTAACGACTTGTCTAACAATGAAATTGACGATTATTGCAAAGCACGAATAATTATTATTGTTCTTAAATCTTTGCTCAAAAATAAAGCAAAAACTATAATTATGTTCTGAGCTTCTTTCAAAATATGTATTTAATTGCTTTCGTTAGTTGATGGCAATTCTAAGTTCGAAAGTCATTGAAAAAACTCACCGCTGAAGAAAGTAAAGTTTTCTGGTATCTTAATTTAGTTCAAACTATATTGTCACGTGGGGATTAGCTGTGTTGAAAATTTTCGAGTGCTTTTAATGATAATCCATTTAACCATATCTGTTTTAATTATATTTACGCATTGTGTTATGTAAATAATGCGCCAAATAAGAAGGTTTGTATCTCCGAAAGAGAAAAGGAATTTTTCCCGAGTGGTGCGAATTGGAAACTGCAAATAATTCAGAGCCATTGTAGAAACATCCCAACGGTAATTATCGTTTGCTAGAAGTATGGAAAAGGGCTTTTCCCTAATCTACTACCCCTGCTTCTCCTTTTCATTATGCTTCCTCATTTCTATGCGTCACTTGATGAGAAGTCTTTCTTTGTTCCGAGATCTTGCATTTCCGGAATATCTTTTAACGGAATTTTCCGTCCAAGGAAAATATACCCCCTTCCACATTGATATCCACACAACATGGAACGGAAATTCGGACAAGTTTCGAATAGAAACGGTTAATTATGATGATGGAGTCTGCTTATTGTTTGGTAAACCGACTAAGTCCAGGTAAACGGGAAGACAATGGGAATAGTTCGGAGCATCCCCCAATGGAACTTCAGCGCCATCCTCCTATAAAATCAGAAACCATCATCAAATACATTTTGAGTGAATCCTGGTAAAACAAGTCTTTACCTAACAAAAACGGTAAAGGTGAAATGAATAATGATCTTCTACAGATGAAAATAATAAGTTTGTCGCGTTTGCTTCTACATGTGGGAGGCCTTATTCATTTTAATTCGAATCTTGCTAGTCATTAGTACCATTTTGTTATTAAGGGGACTAAGTGGGGTGAGTTGGTGAGGGAACTCGTTACGTTTTCTTTTGTGTTTGGACTCAGTCAATCAATCGAAGAATAAGTATTCTTTTTCCCCAGCATTTTGCTGAGTTTTCCAGTTGTGAGCCCGGAAGCAATAATTCGTATGAGAAAATTAGTGCCTACGCCTGCAATAGTTTTCGTTGAGACCGACCCTACGCCCCCAGTTTTCCTTCATTCTGCAAAACCACCACCAAACATGATTGTTAATTAGTAGAGGTGGAAAATTCCGCTCCCAATAAATCCCCTTTTTTCATTTATATATCGGCAGTAATTAGCAAACAATGGACTGAGTTATCGGAAAATTTTGAAACTCATCTCCCCTTCAACGTTTTAACAAAATACTCTCATTCGTTTCAGGTCCTTTATAGAACCTTAGAAGAATTTTGGTGATATCTGAGTTTCTTCTCCAGTTTTGTTTCAGATCCAAAAGAAAAGGCATCTACCAAGTAAGATGTATTGTTTATGAAAACTTTTCTAATCAGCGTTTTTTTTTTTTTTCCTTAAATAAATTTTTTTAACTTCCATAAATTTTCAAGCATAATAGCAATTTAAAAGAAAAGATGCGACGGCATGGTCGAAGGAAAAGCGAGATTTATTGTTTGTTTTGCAACATTAGGAACAGTTATGGTCTATTTGTTTTTCTTTTGCTAAAATGTTATTACCTCGAATAAATGACGAAGAAACGAAATTTCCACTGAAAAACCGCGGCACTCTATTAGCAATTGGTTTCGTAAATGTTATAAAAATCATCATTTAAAAGTACGACTTGGTGGATTCTTGCAAATTATCGAGTTCTGTTAGTCTAGAATCTGGATGTACCGTTATTTCTTCCACTGGCCACAAATTATTTCTGATAAATGGAAAATTCAAAACTACCATATATATAGTAGCCCGTTTATGTATTGCAAAAAGACAGTTACTTTTTTCAAAATAAAAAAAAGTTGTATCTTAAGTAATTAATTACTTGGATTAATATTGCATAAAAAAGATAGCTTTATCTACCATATTATATAACTCATACTATATAACTCATTTATAATTGAAACTTCAGTAGGGCGCATTACTTTTTTTAAAGCAGTAGGTGATGGAAAGTAACATCCACGTATAAACAAATTTGTGCTACCACTTTTTTCGGATAGTATCATACGCAGGCAACTTTTGGGCATAAATGGTTTAATAAGATAGTCTCTAACATATAGATGTTCTCAATATTTTCAAAAACGGTAGAGAACTACAAACTGAAATTAGCAGATTTTCGGTTAATTTTGCCAACTTTTTAAAAAGCTCAACACGGCTTATCTGTAACAAAGTAGCATATCACATAAGTCTTAAAACAGTGGCGTTCATACATTAAGAGACTACTACTCAAAAAATATTAATCCGCTGTCCTGAACAACTCTGATAAACTGAAATGATCCAATTTCAAATTTTGAAACAATGCAAATTATCCCCTTAATTTAAGCACACTTTTTGAACTTAATTTAAGCACATATACTACCACTTTTTTCACAAAGGCACTAAAAAGGCAAATAAAAAGGCAAATAAAAGTGTTCTGTCTATAAAAAGGTTTCTAAAATGCCGCTTTAGAAAAAATACTTTACGCCCTACTATTAGAAAAAATACTTTACGAAAATTTTAAATTTCAGGAAGTATGCGTTTGATCGTCAATGCCCCATGCTTTTGTAAAATAATAAATCATAAAATAACGAATAATAGAAACTAATAATTCAGTAATTTTATTAGCAATTATCAGGCAAAACATTCGCATCAGCATTCCCAACTTTTTCCGTTTTATCAAAGGATTTTTCCTGAAAGGTAGTAAATAATAATTGGTAGTGAATTAACAGCTTTACCATTCAATATATAACAAATTTGATTCACAATGATTTTGACAGCCATTAATTTTGACCACAACACAATAAAGAGACAAAAAAAGAATAAAAGAAAAAGACAGATTAAGGAAGAAAATATAGAAAAATAATAAGTTTTATTTACTGCGCAAGAACTGCAAGTGCAGTTTTGCAAGATGCTGATAATTTATTTGCAATGATATACAATTGACTCAATGATATCCAATTAAAAATTATTGAGTTAATTGTATATTATTATAAATAAATTTACTAAAAAATTTACTTCTTAATTTATATAATTTTTACTATGTGCAAATCCATTTCGGGCAAATCCGTGGCTAAAATTATGTGCAAAACAGGCAATTCATGTTTCTTTCACTTTTCGATTTCATTTTTTTCTTATCGAAATGCTAATTTTCTAAAATTAATAATTGTCAACTTCTTTGAATTATTCAGTATAATATTACTTTGCGCACATCCATTTTCGGACCCATCCTTGGTAACTAACAAATCAAACGCACTTCAGTAATGCAGTAAGAACGCACTTTAATTCGAAACACCTCTATTTGCGCTTTTACCTCAATTTGCGCTTTTGGTTTCATATTTTGCAATCTGGCAATCTTGTTACGAAAATATTTTAAATCATTCTCGAAAAATTTCCCGTTCATGTAAGTTCATTTGAATTCGCTACTCGCTTTATAGATTTCGTTTCATGTTTTATTCGTTTTTTCTTTATAGTCGGTTTTTCTTCACATTTTATTTTTTATTTTCTGTTTCTACATAATATTTTTACTTAATGCGTTCTACTTTCTTTGTTGTAAATTTTTTTTTGAGTGCTCCTCACACTCTTATATTGATATATTTTGCTTTTGCTATGTTGATACAATATTGGAAAGCTCTCCTTTTTACGGATACAATTGGGTGAGCTGATGAAAAGATTATATCTTTTATTTTTCGGATTTGTATAAATTTTTTCCCCTTTTTCGGATTTTTTTTCTTCAGGTTTCTTATTATTTTTATTTTTATTATTATTTTTCTTCCCCCATCCCCCTTTTTTTTTTCATTGTTCTGTAATTTTTTCCACATTTTCTCTACATTTTGAACTTATTTTATGAGTTCTATTTACTTTCAGCTTATGCGCAGCAAATAAAACTTATTGTTTCTCTTATACTGTATTTCTTATACTGTATCTGTTATGTTTTAATTAATGATACGTGAAACAATTTAAGATTAGCTTAGAGAATAAAATTGAAATATTAAAATAGGAATATTGTTATTACTAAGAATCCTCAACAACCATACGGCATCTATTCTTTACAGCTTAGAATGCTCAAACAGTTCAACTTTACTGACTTCTTCAGTGATATTTAGAGAATAGGCTTTTTCCCTTCAATGTTTTACATCAATTCTAATTTACATTGTCTATTTTCGATTTACGAAATCAATCCAATAAGTTTTTCTGTTTACCTTGAGTTGAATTTCATGCAGAGACGTAGTTTCAGAAAATAATTTTCCTAGTGGTAGCATGTTTAATAGATTTATTCAACAAAAGAAAAACTGTTTTGGTTAAACTACGCGTTTGTCTCTTTACTTTCTCTACCATCATTTGCTGTTTAGTCACTGATGAAGATTCTTCTTTACAGAAATGAAACTCGTTCATTTATGAACTTTCTTTTCTATTATATTCTCGTTGATTTATTTTAATAAATTGGAATTTCAAGAATTATGTCCACCACTAAACGCAAGTAATTTAAAGAGATATATTTGAGGTTATATAAAAAAAATTTTTTAGTTCCAGTAATTTTTTTAATGAAGTTTTAATTTCCAGAAAACTGCCACAGCATCAAATAGTTGGAGTCTGTTACTTCTTTCTGTTTTTAGAGGTGGATTTAAAATAATAGTTAGAAAATAAACATTGAACTTCGCGAAAAAATACATAACATCTTATTTACAGGTCTCTGATTCAAGATTTCTGGAATTCCATTGGAAATGAGTCACGCCCATGTTCTTTAGTGATATTTACATGCCTGCCAACTTTTAATCCCTTAAAGTATAATTTTTCCCAGTGGTAACAAAATGGAATTAAATTTTCAATTGTAAGCAAAGAAATATGTTGTATTTGAAAAATCTTTAGCTGACGACCATGAATGTAATGCATATTAATATATATGCTAAATTTTTTTAAGAATACTGGTGATCGAAATCATTTTAAATTTAAGTTCATAAAATAAAAAATAGTATATATTTGCTACCACTTTAAATATAAAAATAACATTTTATGCCAAATGCGTAAAAGTTGGCAGGTATGTATTTAGATAACAGGTCTTTCAAAGTTTTAGTCAAAATTTGACTGGTGCTTTACAGGTAAATCACAGTGCCGTGTTTGAATTCTATTTCACATTATTTATTTTTGCTAACAAAATCAACCAAAGCAAGATTTTTCTATTTATCTTACACTAATTTTCAGTCATTGCATTGATGTCATTTCATGACATTAGACTCTAACTATGTATAAGGTTTCTCCGTAGTTTCAGAAAATATTTTTCTTAGTCGTAGTAAGGGTAATATAATTTTAGCTTAATAAATTAGAATGAAAAGAATTGTGTACCCAACTAAACACAAGTAATTCAAAGAAATACTTATACGGCTGTGCAAAAAAATGTTAAAGTTCTTAATATTTTATTTTATTTATATATATTTTAAAAATCTGCTAAAAAAATTCCACTTTAGGTCCAAAGCAAGACTTTTCTATTTATCTAGTGCTGAATCTCATACAGAGACACTAAATATAACGGACTCTCTGTAGTTTAAGAAATTCCAAATTTAGAGGAAGAATTCTCAAGAATATATTTTTCTTCTAATATATTTTCTTAAAGTAATTTTTGTTTCAGCAAATTCGCAACAGCGTCGAATAGTTGTTTTTGTGAAGGTGTAACCTGTTACTTCATTTTTGTTTTTATAGATTGAAAACAATAGTCTGAAAATATAAATTGGACGTTGTGAAAATTTATATGCCTTCCCATTTATAGGTCTCTCACTTAAGCGGTTCTCATTTCTGGAATCCCATTGAGAATGACTCACGCCCCTGGTTCTTCATTGATGTTTAGAGAATAGGCCTTTTCCATTCAATTTATATATATNATATATATATATATATATATATATATATATATAAATTCTTCCCCGTTTCTTCCAATATTACCCACATTGAGAAGAAAAAGAGGGGAAAAGAAGGCGTAGAAGGGGAAAATTTTTCATGCATCAGTTGCATGGAGTTTTAAGGGGGAGCGAACCCTGTCATTGCCAAAGGCGGTCCTATAGACTAAGAGAAAAAGAAAGGGAGGCAAGCAGGGGAAAAAAAAACCCTATTTGAATGAATTTTGCATTTCTTTCTTATCATACAAATACATATATATATCTATAGATATTTCTTCCATCAATGTTCTATTCGAAAAAGGGATGGACGGTAAGAAGGGGTGGAAAAAGAAAGCGAAGGTGGGAGGAAGTGAACTGCTAAAGTCTGGGGAAAGCCCCGGTAGCAAACCCGTTTGCCAGTGGGGCTGTTAGATATTGGTTTTTATTTCCGATTTCAAATACTAACAAGAAAAAGCTTCGGCCAGTTTTCTTATTTTTTTCTTCCTTCGAACTGCGTAGGGAAGGAAGGAATATTAAAGAAAAAAAAAGGAGGGGAAGGAGTAAAATAAAGGATATTCTAAAAGAAAAGAATAAGAAAGACGCAGAAATTCTGAGAATGAATAAGGCGAAGGAAGAGGAAGAAAAAAAAGGGAGCGAACGTTTTCGAGGAAATGAAATGGTCGAAGGCAAAATAGGAAACAAATGAAAAGAAAAAAGAATGTGCATAAAGGGGGTTACAAACGTTCTGCTTACTTGCTGATCGCTCTGCTATGCGAAAAGAATAGACTACAAAAAGTACGCGCAAAAATTCAGCTACTCAATGCTTATCTTGTAAGATCTTGCATTTGAAAAAATTATAAAAAAATCTATCTGAATAAAGAATTCTTATTTTTATACTAAAAATCATCGAACCAAATCTAAATATGACAGTTACAAATGTAGTTCACTCAAACAGTTTATTTCATTTACCTTTAAATTTTACAAAATCACAAGATAAATGATTTTATTCACCAAAATCTATAAATATAAATGGAGACAACAAATTATTTCAGTTTAGTTTTTTTTTTACTATATACATACAGAGGAAGAATTTCATCTTTTTTTTCAAGTTGACATCCTCTTTCATTCCTATTAATAACGTTAAATTATGCTAGAATGCATTTTATATAGGATTTAAATAGTTAATATTAAATTCTGCAGTATTTAATTCCGTATTAAAAGTAGTAGCAAAAATGATGTCAAAAGATGATGAAACTTTTGCCACCAACATTTTACGATTACAAAAAAAAAAAAAACATGCAAATTCTACTAATTCCGATATTTGGACATGAAAGTGGTAGCTGAAGCAAGAAACTTTTCAAAATATTATTGAGATGTTTTGTGAGAAGTGAAGCCTGGGTTGGCGGAGTCAAAGAAAATTTTGCGGAAATCAGCGTTGAAAGAATTTCCGACTCCAGTTAGTTAAATATCATATTAAAATATGTATATTACTTGAATGAAATTATCACAAACTCTTATTTAAGTCCCCGTGCCGTCAGGCTAACCGTGGGAGGTTCTCGTGGTCTTCCTCTCCATGTTACGCAAATGCGGGTTAGCTGCATCAAAAAGTCCTCCACGAAGGCAAATTTCTCCCAATGCTCGATCCAGGAGTTCCCTTGCCTTCTGGATTATGTTCAAAATTATAAGACTATGGAGTTGAACATTAGTAGTCGTAAACCAATCAAATTGGGTCGGCTGTTCAACGACGGTAATAAAATTATAAAATATTAAACTCTTATTTAAGAGCCGTGTTGGCGCTTGCCTTCCAATTAAGTGAACTGTGTTCAAAGCCTAGTGATGGTTGGTCGATACGAATTATGCACCCGATTCAAACTGTCCACAGTGCGGAAGGAAAATACCCTCAGTGGAAGACGGATCATGGGTTAGAATCCCCTTGTCCAATCTAAGAGTGGGAGATTTTCGTGGGTTTCCTCTCCGGGTAACGCAAAAGTGGGTGAGTTAGATCAAAATGTCCTCTCCGATGGCAAATTTCTCCCAATTCTTGATTCAGGAGTTCCCTTGTCTTCTTTATTGGAATCAAGATTCCAAGGCTACTGAGTTGAAAATTGGTGTTCGTAAACTCAGAATTGAGTCAACTGTTCAACCCTGGCTATAAAATAAAATAGAAAAACTCTTATTTAAACATTTTTCAGCCTAAGTTTTAACGAACTATTGAAACAGAAAATAACTGAAACGATGGAAAATTTCCAGTAAGTTTTTAATTAGTCATCGTTTAATTTATGAATTACCAAACCAAATTTGTTTAACCTAGTTATTAAGTTAATTTAAAGAATTCCACGAATGAATTTGTTGTAACAGTTTCCTATTTCATGAATATTACAATTCTGTTAACATAAGACTCTATACAATTCTGTTGTTATAAGACATTTTTGTAAGTGCAAGTGTGTTTGTGATGCGTTTTTCTTATAATTGTTTTGTATATTTTTATAATTTGTACAAATATAATTCTTAAAATTTATGTCTTCAACTGTTATATTATAATACGAAATGTAATTTTAGCCCTTTCATTCTAATCAAGCACAATTTTAGTTTATAATTTAAAGATAACAGTTACACAAAAATATTAACCATTTGCACTCCGAGTACTATTAAATGCTGTTTGATTTAATATCGGTAATGCAACATTTAAAATACACAATATACTATTCTCATAAAAATTTTAAATTCTTAAAATAATGTGTTTACTAATTATTAAGATATAAAATTTCTTAATTTTAAAGTGGTGGGGACATCCGAGTGCAAAGGGTTAATAGTTGCTGGGATGTGGCGGAAATTTTATTCAGTTTAGGTCGGATTTGGAATTGGAGTTAAGCTCTTTGGAAGGTCATCGGAGTTCTCTCTTCAATGCAATCAAGTTTACATTAACCGAAATATAATAAACAAGTGAAAAACTAACCAACTTTTTCATAGTTTAAAAATTTGTCATCGAATGGTTGATAGGAAAAAATAAGTAAAATGAAAATTCGAACATTTGCAAAATTCAGACAAGATGCTTCAAGAAAGTTTTTATTCAAGAAAGTATTATTGATAAACAGTGCGCAAAATAATCACACTGAATAACTTTTGATCTAATGATCGGATTTTCACGTTCTAGATCTCAACCTAATGACTCAAGGGGGTGACCTCAAATATGCTAATTAATAAGTGCAGACGATATTTGAATTACGAAAGCAGACACAAAAACGTACTTTCTCTGAATAAACATACCCTTTTTTACCCTTTACATGGGATGAAAAAAGAACTTTTTAAAATTCAATTACTTTTATATAATAAATACTTTTAAAAATACTTTTGAAATTTGATTTCTCAGGAATTTTTCGACCGATTTCATTCAAACTTCATATTTTGACATTTAAATTTGCAGTTTTTGAAATTATGTAAAAAATTGTGTTTTCACAATTCAAACTTTTATCAACGATTATTAAATGAAATTTTAAAAAAATAAATTTACTGAAAATCATTATTTAGGTGAAATTATCTCTGGACAAACAAATTTTGTAATTATATGCAATTTTTTTTTTATTTCCTTAAAAAGTTCTCGAGATATGGTGAAATACACGTAAAGTTAACATTTAGGGGTCCAAATTTTCGGCTATCCCCTATATTTGGGGTGTCCGAATGCGTGGAAAGAAAGGTACGTTTATCCAGAGAAAGTACCTTTTTGGGTCTGATTTCGTAACTTAAAATTCTGTCTATACTAATTAATTCTCATATATTTGAGGTTTCCTCCTTGAAACATTGAGTCCCGGAACGTAAAGGACCGATATTTAGATCAAAAGTTATTCAGGGTGAACCGTTTAATATTTTGCGTACTGTACAGATAAGGTGAGGAACTTCGTACTTACTAGTTCGACATTAATTACATACTTCTTGACGGTATTTTTTTTTGACAAAAGGATGCATACTTATCTAATGAATAACCAATATTCTTAAATAATTACCAAAAAAGATTTTAAGTTACTGCAATTTACCTTTATGGAAAATGTAACCAGCACAAAGCATTGCATTCAGCCGGTTAACATACACAAATTTTCTCAAAAAAATCTTCGCCCTTTTATGAAATAAAATTGCAGGATAGACTAATACAGCGGTTCACTATTTTGTTCCACTAATATAGTCTGAATAGTCCCCCGCCCCGCGGGATGTGCATTAGCAATACTGAACAAATTAATGAAAGAAAGATAACTAATTGTTTTGAAAATATTTAATGTGAAGAGTGAAATTTTTCATCGTTTTATTCATAATAATCTTTCATTTTAAGCTAAGTTTTGAAAGATTTAAATGAAGTTTTTAATTTAATTATAAATATTAGAGAATAACTTTAAATGATGTTAGAAAAGGGTTATAAGCCAACTTGCTCAGAAGGCTGATTAATATTTTCGGTTTAGTAAATTCGATTTAAAGGGTTTTTATTCACCATTACTTCAATTTAAAGACTTAAATGATACACCAGTTTGTTAGAGTCATGTCGATCCTCCTAACACGTTGGCAGCTGCAAATTCAAGTTTTCCACCTTTTTTCTTTTCGTTTTCTTTTCTTTTCTTTTTTTTTTTAATATTTAGTCGAATCTTGAGCAGTTAGCATCTCTGATAAGGGAAGCACTTTTATTTATCGCTAAATTTAGCTCTTTTATTTTGAATTGAAAAGAACTATGAGGAATGCAAAAACAGTTTTTTTACACTCATTCAATCTTTTTTCAGATGAAATAAATATACAATAAATAAACGCATTTGTTTCTGTTTTAGATTTTGATATTGTATATTTTTATTACTCCATTGAACGCATTGAAGCTTTACAAATTATAAAATAAAGAGCGTTTTTTTTTTCTCTCTTTTTCGACATGGATGAAATGCATGACCTAAGATTATAAATCGAAGGTTGCGATTGCAACAAAGAAAGGTGTTATATTTTACTCCTACAATGCAAAGATAGTAATGATAGAAAAAACTGAAATGTCCTATAATGTTAATGATGCTTGAACTTTATATTTTCATTTCAGATTTTTCAGAAGTTGAAACGTGTGTTAGGAAACTTTCAAGGTCTGCTTCATATGGAAAAGAGTTCGGATATGTGATTTACAGTTTTTCTATATGTGACAAGAGATCAACAAAATGTTTATTTTAATAATAGTTATAATGAAAAAAAGTCGTTGCATTATTCTTTTAGATCAAAATACGTACACTGGATGTTAAAAAAATTAAGAACACTAAGCCCATTAGTATTTAGTATCTCTTTAAAATTGAAAAACAGCTATTAAAAAAATGTGAATAATTACGCTAGGAAACACATTTTTGGTGATTTCATACAAACCTGGAAACCTGGGAATTTGAAATACTAGATTATACCAAATACGAATGTGGGAATTTGAAATTGAAATTAGTTTCGCACCTAAGCACTTTTCGTTGAATGAAATTTTTACTCAATTTTTTGTAGAAATTGACAAGTTTAAAAACGTTATATATATAACAAGTGGTAAGATGTAAATGTTGCGACAAATTTCTAGGAGAATTAGGGCTCAGCATCAGGATTAAAACTATCTATGAACCCATGACTGGAAATGTCGTCGTAAGCGGCTAGGGGGGCTTTCCTATTATGACCTTTTTAGAAGCATGCAAAGAAACAGTTTATAATAGGGGAAGTGAGCGTAGTGGCGTATGATGACATCTCCCGGTATAGGCTATTCTGATGGGCATAAATGTTGCATCAAACTCTCCTGGAAGTTTGTTGCAACATTTATGCCACCCCTGTTGTATATAACGTTTTTAAACTTGTACATTTCGACAAAAAATAGACTAAAAATATCATTTAAAAAAATGTAAATTGGAGAGAGAAACAGATTGCAGATTTGAAACGAAAATATCTAAGATCGGCAAAAAAATCTTATGCAACAGAAAAAAAAATGTTCCCAGCGTTATTCTCAGCAAGCATCTGTCTGGTGTCCAAAAAAATAATTAAATAAATTGGTAAAAGGAAGAAAACGAATAAGGAAAAACAGAAGAAATTTATTTATACCAAGTTTCAAAGTAAATTTCAAAATTTTTCAACAGATTCGACTGCTGAATACCAAAAGTTACGAAATAATGTTCTCAAAATATCTAATATATGCAGAAAAAATGCTTCACAGTCCAAGCTAAAAAGTTACGTAATTCCGTTTAAATTTTTTTAGTTAGAATCATTTGAAATGCAGTGGAACTGCATTTCAAATGATTCTGACTTCATAGTTTTACTAGGAAAATTACGCCCTCTGTTGACAAGTTTTAAAAATATTTTTGAAATAGTTTGAGAATTAACTCTAGTTTCTTAAGAAGAATGCAGTGTACTGTATATGCCAACCCTCCTTTCGTTTTCTGAGATCAAAAGATAATTCCATGTAAAAAAAAATAATTTTGAATAACTTTGTTTTTTATATTTATTCTACTACAGCCAAAAACAATTTTTAACTGCTTCGTGTACAAATTTTTACATAATAATAAGAAGTGCAATATTAAATGAAAAAAAAAATACGAAACTTTTTTACATGTTGTATTTTGTCACCTAAAGTAAAGCAAAAGTTTTATACCTTATAATTCAAAATTTTGCCGATTATAATTAAGTAATACAATATAAAAATTAAGTAATTATTATTTATTTAACTTTTACTGTGAATCTTTGAATAAACGAGTTTCATCATTGCGTGGAAAAACGTTTCAAGATATATCGAAACAGGGTTCCAAATTTTCGATCGCCCTTTTACCTATACTATTGGGACTGAATTTTACAATTTTTCTATATTTTGAGGGTCAAAAATTCAAATCTATGAACAAATAAATAAAAAAAAAGTCATGTCCACTTGGAGTAAGTATGATTTTGTAATTTAAATTATCGTCTGTTCCAATTAATTGGCGTATTTTTGGGTTGTTCCCTTCTTTATTTTATGCATTTTTTATTTCCCTTTTTATTTTATGCACTCACATTCATTTAACGTATTTTCATAGATATGACACTTTTTGCCGATGGGGATTAATTAATTAAATTAGGCACGTTTGAGTTAACGTTAGTGACAGTTTATTAACTAAAATATAATAATTTAAACTGTTAGCGTGCTCTGGTTTTAAAAAATGGTGCTTCATGTAAAATTAATGAAAAAAGACTAAATTTCCTTTTCTTAAGGATGCTGCGGTTGTTGTGGTTGTTACTAATGCCACTTGCCAATATCAGCAAGCATACGTTAAATGAGGCAAATTTTTTAAGGCAGAGGGTGACGCCATTTATGTCCAGGAATATGACTTCTACCACACACATGCCACAACCCGTTTTACAGACAGGACCTAATCACACTCCTGTCATTCTTTCACAGATCGCAATTTTGACTTGAACCAGAGAACGATCAATCTCCAATTCATTGCCCCCAGAAATATTGATTTGTTATGAGAACTTGGAAGATTTTATGACCCCGACAGATTTAATGTGCACCTGTCGTCATTTAATACACGGGGATTCGTCGACAGTCCGGTTTCAAACTCCCACTCTCACGAACTTGAGTCCAACGTCCTACCAGGCTATATCATCCCGCTGTGGTTGTTTTCACGATTTAACGATTAGAGCTAGGAGTACTAGTTAAATCGTTTCTTTGCCACGAGGAAAAGTGTTGAGTTTTTTAATGTTCTTATAGAAATTTTAATAAAGATGTGGCTTATTAATGAAAGATGTGGTAGAAAATTTAAAATTAAGTTTTGAGAATGTTTCATAGATTTACAAACAATTAATTGAGTTAAAGAAAAATGCACAGTAAGTTGATTACAGACCAAATTATTAAATCTAGTATTATTAAAATATGTTGGTATATACAGTGCGCAAAAAAAGACCACACTGAATAACTCTTCATCTAATGATCGGATCTTCACGTTCTAGGACTCGATTTTAATAGCTGAAAGCAAGCCTGATTGGTAAAACTAAGCTTCTTTAAAGCAGAGGGTACGTTTCTTGCTTTTCAGTGGCAAAATCTACGGTAAAGAACATGACTTATAAGGCTGACTTATTCATACATGCATTTATTCATCCACAGATCGTAATTTTGACCTGAACCAGAGAATGGTCAATCTCCAATCAGTACCCCCTCCCTCCCCAGAGAGGGATTATTTGCTTTGAGAACATAGAGGACTTTGCGAACCGACAGATTTAACATGTATCAGTCACCATTTACAACAAGGATCGAACTCACGACCTCTTGGACATGGGTCCAACATCCTACCAACCAGGCCAAAAGTATATGGGTGATTCTCACGAAATATGACAATTCACAGTCTCTTGCTCCAAGATCTAATACTATATTACTAAAAGAACTTTTAAAAAATTTTAATAAATAGCATTTTAAAATGACTTTGCACAAGCATTGACTGTTTTGTATAGTTTAAAAATTTAATTGAATACCAAAATTTAATTTTCCTGGTATGTCACAAACAATATTTCCAATAATAACTTGCTTCAAAACTTCCCATACAGTTTTCAATATCTAATTTCTTTTTTATCTCAACCGTTATAAGCATTTCTTGAATATATGCAGAGGGTATTATTTCCAAAAACTTTGTTGAAAATAATTTTTTCTGTCAATAATTTGCTTGTCACTTGAAAATCAGTCATTTTCCTGGCCACTTTTTTTTAGTAATTTATAACCAAAATAGATAGCTCCAGCAATCAATACCTTAGGTTAAGAAATTGATTAGAATACCATCCTATTAGAACATGTCTAATTGCAGGAATAAAGAACTTTCTGAATCAAAATGTATTTTCAAAAATTTTACAAAGTGAATAGGTTTCTACGTTGTCTTTTTCCTGTCCTCTTGAAAGCATTAATTACATAAACTATTTACATTTACCTTAGTTATTTCAGGAAATCCTGATGTTTTCTGCGGAAAGTAAACGTCTTAGGTCAAAATGTTAAATTAAAGTAATGTTAAATGCTGTAAAATGGCAAAATTGTCATTTTCCTGACTTATAAATTCCCGGACATTAACACAGTTATAAGAAAATTTTTTAAAAAATGTAGTGTAAAGAGGGAAAGTAAATATTAACCTAATACTCAGTTTATGAAAGATTGTAATAAGCTCGTATGTAATTAAGGTTATTTATTTATTTAATGATTGATTATTATACACATTTTATTCTGGCCACTGATATCAACAACAAAAACATTTTTGATCATTTCTACAGCGGATAAAAGAATTAGTTTAAACAAATCATGGTTCATCTAACGCAAAGGTGTTGGATTTTTTTTCGAAACACAGTTAGTTAAAAATATAAAGGATAAACTAAGAACATCACTGTACAATTTAATTCTGTCATAGTCTTTAAACGCTACTTGGGTATATAAATTAAGGAATGCAATAAAGTTGTAAAATGAAATGATTTTAAATACCTTAAATTTAAACAGTATTATAAAAAAATTTCCGATGTAAATTATTATAACATTAATTTTAATGTAAATTTTTATAAAGTAAATTCAAAAATTCCTAAGATTATCATTTTCACTGTAGGAGAAGTTCTTGAAGTTGTTCATACAGATATTAAAGTCAACTGTATTATTCGTGCTGGCAAACAGACTACTAATCATTTTAAGTGGCCCGGGAAAAAAGACTGTGTCAAAGTTGCTTAGAATATCACAAATTCAAAAATGTCTGGTTTAAAAATGTCTGTCTGTTGAGATAGTTTTTAATTTACCTAATATCTTCCAGGCATTTTATTTCCTCTAAAAGCTTCAAGATTAATGAAAATTTGCAAAATTGTACTGTTTTCTTTGTTTTAACTGTTTCTTTGCAAATTAAAGTGTAGTAAAATTAAAAATTATCTGATTGCGTGTGTTACTCTCTCACTCTCATTATACTTAACTAATTTGTTAAAATTGTTCACAATAATTATATTTGGAATTTATTGACATAAAAAGTTAAAATTAACTTCTCAACTTTGTCTTTTTTGAGTAAGTTGAGTTACTTACTACTAGCTTAAAATGACTGTTTTCTTAACTTTTAAGATAATATGTCATTTTCCTGGCCTTCTAGTTATTTTCCTGGCATTCAAAACTTGGTGTATCTCTATTTTATTTTTTTTTCTTGATCAAATGTCAATAAACTACACTAATGTCTGTAAGATATTAATAAATGTAACTAAATAAATATACAAAAAAAATTAGACTATTTTGAAGACTTTCAATTTGAAGAAATTTTTTTTTCCGAATTTTCATACTTCCAAAGAATCACCCATATACCCCTTATAATATTTTTGAGGCACCACTAAACGCTGTATTCTAACCCCCAAGCAGTGAACTTTCTTGATTTTTGCCTTCAATTTAATATTTTTATATCCATAGGTAAGGTGACCAAAGTCCTTAAGAAACTAAAAAGTAAATTTAGATACGAATAATGAAAACTTACTGCTTCATCATTCCAAATTAAAATTATTAGAACAGGAATTCTCTGGAAGAAATAATTTTTTTAAAAGGTTAATCAGTGAGATTTTAAATGTTCATTTAAAAATTTTGCTGCTTTTTTTGTTTATAGAAAAACCTGGTTATCTTTTCCCTAGTGTATCATAAACAACTTTTTATCCCCAGGTAGCAATAATCTTATACAAATAATTTGAAAATCTACTTCAGTAGATAGCAGATTCCTTTTGTTTCCATTCACATATCATTCAAAATCCCCCATTATGATGTTGCTCAACAATTTACTCCTATATACTTAGTTTTCTCTAGTCTGGCTTATTTACTTAAGTATGTAGATATTCAAGAATATCCCTAGGGAAAATCATCTTCCGAAAATCAGATGTGTTGTTTTTTTTCACTCTCTATAAGAAGATTCTTTTTTATTTCAAAGATTTTTATTGTTTATCTTTCTTTCGATGGGAAAAACTCATGTTTTGAAATGGAAAAATAGAAGGAAAGAAAATACATACCCGCCCCCTTAAAAAAGTCTGTATGGGGTAAAGATGGAAGGGTGGGTAAAATTCAGTTGTTTGTGGCAGTTTTATTTAAATTTTGAAATTGTTATGTGCAATTTTTTGTTGTTGTTCTTTCTTTCTTTCTTTTTTTTAAATGTTAGATTTCGTTGGGTATGAAAGAAACAGCTGTTTAGAAAAGATATCCCGATTTTTTTAAATTTTTTTTTTCTTTTTTAATTCAAGCGTTGAGTTTTGTTATTTCTAAAAGAGCTTCAAATTAATTAGCAATCTTGTAAATTAAAAAAAAAAAACATTGAAATTTATGGTTAAAGTACATTTGCTTGTGGCTCAAGCTGTTAACACCACGTAAATTTGAGAGAAAAAATTATGGTCATGCTCGATTTTTACATGCTTTGCGCAGAAAAAATAATTAAAAATTTTAATCCATTTGTGCCTAGCGTCCTTTTCAAAAGAACAGTTTCTTTTTACGAAAAGAAGAAAAAAATAGTATTAGAAGTGTTTCATTGTTAGCATTTATTTTTTCAGAAACGAGATAGCACTGTAGGTTATAATATATCCCAGATAGCAGCAACATAACAAGCATTATATTTTCATTTTCATTTGGTTGGCATGAAAAGGTAGACTATTTGATCCTTTGTTAAACTTAGTAAAAACATTTGTTTCCTTAAAGACTGAATAAAGTCACGCAAAAAACTTTATAAAGGAATCTCCTTTTTTTAGTTTTTACTATAAACCTTGTTTTTGCCCTCTTTTTTATTATAGCTTTATCAAGACTCTCAAAATCATCATTTTTTTTGTGTTGAGATCGTAATATCAGGACAACCTACACTTTTAAAGTGTTAAGGAAAATATATAAAAGCTTGCCCAAATAAACCTTGTTTCAGTGCTGATCCAAAATTCTAAAATAAACCTTGATAAGTTGAATTTATTCTCTGTTTGAGAACGCTTTCTACTCTCGCTTTTCGTCTGATGATTCATCATCGAATTTAGAAGGTTTTTCTTGCCTTATTTTGTGAAGGCAGATTTAATCTCAATATAAAAGGGTTGTTTACGCAAGCTCAATGTGAACCTCATAGGGCGTTAAATATCACAGTTAAATTTAACATTGTTTAAAGCTTGCATGGATTATTTTCTAGCCATTGACAAAAATTGTTAGGCTTCATGATAAAAGTTGTTGCTGACATTGAAATCAACTTACACTGCTGTCTGGTATTAATAATATAAAGATATATATTTGAATTTGAAACCATTGCAAAAGGTCTCTGCAAAGTTATATTTGTAGGTAACATGGGAATATCCATTTGGTTCAAATATATATATTTATGTTAAAAAAATTTTTTTTTATTAAGGCTATTTTTGCATCACTTCTGTATTTATGGTTAAGCAGTGATGGGTTAAAATATTGATTGATGGCTGTTTTGTTTTGCATTACTTATCTCCCACAAATCATGTCACATCCAATCCATGACATATTGGTCAGTCACATCCTGAATCAATTTCACTAATTCGATTTAACTATTTTAATACAGATATTCCTTTTCTTTTTTTCTTCACTGCAGTTGATTCGCTTTAATGGCACTTTCCATATATTTTTTTCAGTTTATAAAATTTTTTATTTCCAATAACAAAAAAATCAGGAATAGTTATTAAGTATTTAAAAATATTACGTGTGCGAAAAAGGAGTTTTAAAAGAAAAAAAAAGGAAAAATTACTGAACAAAAATAAATTACAAAAATAATATCTCATTTAATAGTGTATCTTCAATAGATACTTTAAATGCATAAAATATCTCTGAAATATATTGAATCTTTTTTAATTAACTCATAAAATTTGAGAAAAGGAATTTCCCTATTTTATCAAGTGCGGATGGGGGGGAGACACCTTCCTTCCCCCCCCCCTCCAAAAAAAAAATTAAGTGCGAAAAAACATTTAAAGAGTGGGGGGAAAATCCGCCAATTTTTATTCTGGGGAAAAAAAATAAAAAATTTTCAATAAAGAATAAATAAGCAAGTAAATATTGCGATTCTTTTCAAAAAATTTTTACTTTGAAAATAGAAAATACTTGAAAAAGAGGCTAAATGTAATCAGGCTAAAATTAATAAAATAAAAATAAGAATTTATTACCGATTGCATTGAATGGTTTGAATATAATTGGTAACATTTTTTGACCAGGAAATGGCAAAAGAAGGAATGTTAAAGCATGGATGCCACGAGTGATTAAAAATATAAGAAGTGGTAGAAACTCAACTTATCTTTATTTATTAAATTATTCGATCCGTTCTATCATAATGACTTACATTGAAAATTATGCATATTTAAAGCGAAAACATTCTTTAAATTTTCTTTCAATAGTAAACTGAAAGAAATATGCCAGAAAAAGTGGCTAATTTTAATCTCGTTTAATGGATTTTTTACCACTACTTTTTACATTTTTAAAGGAACCGAAACGTTCGGTCTCATCTGAGAGGTTTTTCCCTGTTACGGGTTAATATATTAACACATTTGTTCTCTTATTTTCAACCCTTTGGTGTGTTTTTTTGTTATAGTTTTTTTTTAATAAATACTAAAATAAATCATATTTTATGTTACAAAAAGTTTTATTATTATATCAAACCACATTTCAGTCATTTTTAAACTGTACACCAACCACATACAAAACATTACCTGAGCCCACAGTTTTTCACATTTTTCACAAAACCAAATGCTACCGATGAAATTTATGTAAATATAATATCTTTGGCTCACCAAAATAGCTCCATCATTGCTAATTTTTATAGTTATGTCTAAATTAAATTATAAAATATACAAATATTATGCAATTAAAAATTAAGTTAATACATATAAGTTCTTTTTTAAATATAGATATATTTATATAGTTTATTAATGCATATAATATAATTTATATAGATACTTTGATCTTGTTTTTGATTAAATATTTTTTTTAAAATTTAATTATTCATAGAACCTTTTCAGTGGCCCTGAGATGATTCATCTTTGGTAAAGATATAGTGTCACAAATTATATATATATGTATATATTTTAATAATTGGCATAGTTGTAATACATAGCAACTATGGATTATCATTACTCAAAAAGAATCGTTTAATTTTTTTATTCTTTTTAAAACACACTAAAATTTAGCATAAAATGCAAGTAGAAGTCTACCACGTAGATGTCTAAACATTATGAAATATTACTAGATGGTTTCCATTTAAAATATGAGCTCAAATTCAAGGGATATAATATCTTGAACAGCTATTTTGATTCGCATTATCTATGAATGTTCCTTCATAAATGAGCAAGTTTAGGGGACGTAGATGGAAAAGCATATTTTTGACCTCTACTAGCTTCTTGAGATTGCACGAGCCATTCATGTGTCATTGGACTGCTTGCTATCATTTGTTGTGGATGCGGATAGTAATAGGATCCAGAATGCAACTGAGCTTGATACGCGGAATTATTAACGATAGCTCGAACATTGTTCGTTGCTGAATAATCCACCGCTGTACAAAGTAGCCCCATAGAACTCTGAATATTATTCTGAAGTTGCATGCCTACACCACTTTGATCCCAAGCAGAGTGTGGTTGCACCACAAATCTCGAAGCCATGCCTGAATTGTAATAAAAAGCGTTGTTTTTCGTGCCAGAATCCATGTCTGACATGAATGGTACATTCATCGGTGAATCTGCAGTGACAGGTTGGAAATTAAGTTGAAATGGTGATGAAGGAGATGGTGGCGTAGAGACACTTTGAGATGGTGTTGAGGATGCCGAGGGGGATGACATGACACTCTTCTTCTCATTTTGAACGAAACATAATTCTTGTTGCAAATGGCGATGCTGTAGATTTGCATCAGAAAAGAGATTCTGGTATGGTTGCACTGGTCGATTATTACTTGACGTATTAAATGGTTTATTGCTTAGAAAATTTGAAGCTTGGGAAACTGATGCCTTAATGGGTGAACTTAAAAGTGGATCGGAATGAGTTCGAAGTGAACAAGATTCCAAAACCCCTGTGTTGCTTGGTGAACAATCTAATCCATATGCTGTAAATGACTGATTAGTACTATCCAAAGCAGCTGCTTGAGTTCCGGAATTAGACAAGTTACAATTAGAATTCGAAGCTGTATTCGGAGATGTAGGTGAATGTGTTATTGGAGATGAGCCAGGTAAACTCCCACCGGAACATGGAGTTTCCTTGTCCACAGCCTGGCAAAAAATACCTTTTGATTTTTGTTCTTTTTTGTACTTCATGCGACGGTTTTGGAACCATATTTTGATCTGACGCTCTGTTAGGTTAAGTAAAGATGCCATTTCAATTCTCCTTGGTCTGCATAGGTAGCGATTAAAGTGAAATTCTTTCTCTAGTTCCACCAATTGGGCACTGGTGTAAGCTGTTCTTGCACGCTTCGCTGGCTGGTCTCCTGTAAGCAGAGAAAATACAGTTTAAGTAACGAAAGTTATAATTTTAATCAAGTTACATTTGCTAATATGTACTTACGAAATGTTTTTAAATAAATTCAAACAGTCAGAAGTAATAGAAAATTGGAAATGACAGATTTCCGCTGAGTCTTACAAGTTTTGAAAAGTTGTAAAGAAAATGAAACAAAGGGCTATATTTTAATACATTAGTGACCACCGTTATTTCTAAATGATCATCCATACTCTCAAATCTCTAACGGTTAAATAAGTATCTTTAACACGTTGAATGCCACACTAATTTCACATGGCTTTCCCTTTCGGCAAAACGGTAAATAACTACAAACTAAATTTGCAAATATCAGATGGATTTTGCCAGTTTTTTAAAAAGTTTAGCATGAAAAAAGTGGTGAATTATTTGAGCCAACGAATTGTTTAGAAATTGTGGTGGATAATAATCTACTAAATTGAATTTATTAAACCAGGTATCACAATTAATAAACTGCATTTGAAAATATTTATTCGCTGTCCGGAGCAAGTTAGCATCTCTGTGCATTTTTGTGTGTTCTATTTTGCATTAATTCCTTCAAACCATTTTAGTAACGATAATAATATAAAAAAATAAAAAATTTTCTCGAATAATGTGTTATAAATATTTTTAGTCCCTTTAAAAAGGAGACTAGGCTCAAATGGTTTTCACACTGCTAAAATAGGTAGTACAAGTGTTGCATTCTTAGACTTAATTTTGTAGATTAAAGATTGTTGTGGCTGCCAGATTATTTAAATAATATAGGCATTCATATTTGAGTCCAAAACCGTGGTACAGTTCCTCTTCGAAGCTATGGTGTTAAGTAGATGGTAAAGTGGGAACAAAAAAAACTATTCACTTAGTATATGCATGTTTCACTACTTTTTTCGTATCAGTGCAGTATTTGTAACCAAGCATTAGCGCTACTAATAAAACTAATGCAGTTGGAGTAATTCAAACAACAATACGCTCATATTTGATACAAAAATTCCAGATAGATATACTTTCTTATACTATTTCTGATAACTCCAGCTTTCAGACATTGATTATGGGGTACGATGCCATGGCTGCCAACTTGTGTGATCGTTGGAAAAGATTTTACAAAGTAGTGTAATAATACTTAGGCAGGGCTGTCAACCATTAAGCTTTTTACAAAATATTTTATAGAGTGGAAGATAATTACAAACTAAAGAATTCAGAAATTTTGGTAATTTTGCCAACAATATTAATGCCTCAAGACGAAGGAGCTTGAATAAAATGGTGTTTTACATGAATTTTTGAATCATATACATGCAGTGATCTGGAAAATAACTTTAAATGAATTTTACAAAACAACTAAATACAAACATTCTCGACATTTTCCCAAAGTTGGCAGTCCTGCTTAGGGTATCGAAAATTTTTAATAATCCAGGTCCTTCACAACAACTTAATAGCATAATATTTAATTATTATAACTTATATAAATATGTTCGAATTATTGGTTTTCCATGGTAATTTGGTAAATCACAGTAAAAAAATTTATTATTTGACTTTTAAATTTAGATTTGTACGTTAAAACATAAACGTTGCAATCACATAGTAAACATTTCGTAACAACCGTACAAGTTGGTACCTACACTAAAAGGATACTCAATGGTAAAAACAGATTCTAAAATTTCACGAAAGTTTCTTCGTTTTTGACGAAGCCGTTTGCAGGCATATACTCCCAGTGAACTTTTGCTCAAAGTGACGAAATAACTATCGTCATTTCTTCAAGGAAACGAATTTCGTCAAAGGTAAAGAAATATTTTGTATCGGAGAGTGATCATCTATAATTTTTTCGTCACTGTCAAGTTGGATCACCGTCGCCCTAACAACAATCGAAGGACAAATAGGAAAGATAAAACTGGGATTTGAACCCGGGATCTTCCTGGTATGAGATCAACTCCTCGACCACTATACCGATCGACCTATTTTGTCATTCTAGTTTCAATCGTCTAATCTTCATTCTAGTTAGCATTATCTCACAATGCACTGCTATAAGTTTTCGAGTTGAGGAAACATTTTCATCATAGATTTGAGAACTCGCATTTTGTCACAAATCGCGTGATTTTCTGACGAAATGATTTTCAAAATTAGCGTAGTACAGCTCAGGAACTGCTGAATCGTCAAAAGAGAGAGTTTTGTTTCTGAGAGTGTACGCGGTACCAATCGCCAAGCTTACTGCTGGTGTTTTTATGGATTTCCATTCCATATACAAAAGTAAGATAGGGGCTTAAAATTACAAATGTAGGTGAGTAAAAAGTACTGTTCAGTTACGTAGATAGGCTGATCACAGACTGTACTAGAATAAAATAAAATGTAATATCAAGATATTTTTAAAGAATGAAAACAATCTACTTCAAACATACAATTCTCTATCCTTTTAAGCATTGAAATATAATCCATCGAAAAAATTTGAATAATATTCATTCCTCGGTGAACTGATTTTATTCTATTTGAACAGAACAGAGGGTGTTTCAGAAACATTTTTTTTTTCTGTTGAAACAGGACTGATGTAGAGAACTAAATCTGATGCGTCACATTTGAAAGGGAAGATTGTCTTTTTGAATGTTTAAAAAATGTTGCCGAAAGAAGAAGATGGGGTGTACGCGTGGGAGGAAATGGTCTCGGACAGGGACAGTTACGAACCACTGAGTCGTAAACAAAGTGCGCTTTTGCTGTCGTATCCAAATATCAACCCACCTTATTTGCATTTGAAACACAGAATACTGAAATTGAAGAATGGATGTCCTATTCATCACTGTGGAGCACACCAAATTTGAATAAACCTGGAAAAGGGCCAGATAATATTATAACTAAGATCGAAAATTCTCCGGTGGGGGGGGGCTGCCCACGCCACACAGACGCAAACAAGGGGTTGGTTTAAGAGAAAAATAATAAATAGAAGGGAAAAAAATAGATAAGAGAGAAAAGTAAATCCAGCGTGTCTTATCAAATATAAATCATCCCAGCAAGTTTTTGTTCCAAATGGAGAAAAAGGAATCAGCAAAAACGGAGAATCTACATCATTTGACGCAAAGCTTTTCCCTATCCCCCACAAAATTCCCTCCCCCCCTATCTCCTCATCCTTTGCAATGCAATACGACTTCTTGTGTGCATATATCAGTCTAATACCTGCATCTTCTCCATTGAGGGATAATTCGGTGTCCTCGTCTATCCCTTTAGGGAATGTTTTATGCATAGTCCCTCCCCAACTATTCCCACCACCACGTCCAAATGGACCACAGTCATATTTGGATTACTGTGTTTAATATGTTTAAAATGTAAATTTGGAAAGATATATATATTTTTTTATTCGCCTCGTGCAAATCAAATAAAGAGAAGCATACCAAAATGTAAGAAAAGTTGCCAGGAGAAAGGGATGAGTAGGGAAAAAGGACGAGCATAGCTTTCGAAAAAAAAAAAAAAAAAAANAAAAAAAAAAAAAAAAAAAACATATCAATCTAACATGACATTTAGTTCGGTTTATTCATGTCAATGAATTTATTAACTGATGGCTTTGAGCTTTAAATAAAAAATGGTTGAAAAGAGATATTGGATGGGGAAAAATATTTATAAATATTCGCTTCATTCATAATTTAGAACATGTATCAGAAACGCATTTCCTTAACTTTTAATACTTGATTTAATAACTTTCTCATGCAAATAATTGCGTTTTTCAACGCCTTCAGCGACGAGTTGTTTCGAAGGGAATTTTAATATCTTGGGTAGGGGCATCTCTTTTCTATTTGCACTTAATGAAGGTATATCGCTTCGAAAACAAAATTATGATGCATAAAAAAGCAATGAAGTGTTTTTTGAAGCTAGATTTTATCATTTTTTATTTTAATTTTTTGGCGAAGTGTTAATCAAAAAAGATTCAATATATTTTGGACTTAAAGATACTTTTTACGTCTAAAGTATCTATTGAAGAAACACTATTATAAATGAGATATTATTTTTGTTACATTATTTATTTATTTTTGTTCAGTAATCTTCTCGATTTTTATCTTTTTTTTTTCTTTCAAAAAAGTTCAAGTTGAAGTTAGAGAGCGAGGAACGATGATTAAAAGTAAGCTCTATTTGCAAAAATGTTCAAGTTTTTTTTCCATGCAGCAAAAAAAAAGTTATGTTTAAGTTTTTTTGTAATTTGGTGCGAAGATAATAAGAAATACTTAAAAAAATATTTTATCAGTAAATATTTTAAAATTATAAGGGATTAGATATTTTCTCAGTTAGGGAGTTTTATAGCGTAGTTTTATTAAAATTATATTTCATTGCACTTAATGAAAGTATGTTGCTTTTGAAACTTAATTACAGTTCATAAAAATTCAACAAAGGGCTTTTTAAAGCTAAATTTTATAAATTTTTATTAAATTTTTTAGCGAAGTTTCACGAGTCGATCAAAAAAGATGCAATATATTTCGAACTTAATGTTATTATCATTTTATGTCTAAAGTATTTAATAAATGAGATATTATTTTTGTTACATTTTATATTTTTGTATGGCAATCTTTTAATTTTTTTTCTTTATTCATTTATTTATTTACTTTTTCAAAAAAATTCAAAAAGGAAGTTAGAGGGCGAGGAATAATGATTGAAAGTTAACTCTACATACAAAATGCTCAAGTTTTTTTTACATACGTGAAAAAATGTTTTATCAGTAAATATTTTAAAACTATAAGAGATTAGATACTTTCTGGGTGATTGATTTTTAGAAGGTCATATAGTTTTATTAAAACTATTTTTTATTGCACTTAATGAAAGTATATTTCGTTTAACACATAATTGTGGTGAATAAAAATACAACAAAGAGTTTTTTAAAGCTAGATTAAAAAAGAAGAAAATCTGGCACAGTTTTATTTAAAGGTCTTATAAATAGGTTATATTTTCAGTGACTGAAAGTATTTTTTTAAGATACACAATTGTAAATGAAATTAAAAATTTTCTTTACTTTTGTTCAGTAATCTTTTTTTTTTATTTTTATCCTTTTTATTTAAATTAAAAAAAAGTTGATAGGAACAAGAGAGTAAAGAAAAACAATTAAAAGTACTATTTGTGAAAATAAAAATTTTAATTCTCGTGACAATACTTTAATTACAATCCTTTATGTGCTTAGTATCAAGATAAAACAATAAGCAATAAAATAAAATTTTATCCGCAGATATTCAGAGTTAAACTTGAATAAATAATTGTTAAATAAATTTTTTTTTATAAAATATGATATTTATTTTTATTAAAAATATTATTATCAATTTACATAATGTACGTAGTACAGCTCAGGA
>NC_092215.1:975340-1018515 GCF_043381705.1 Parasteatoda tepidariorum
CCTGTTTTTCGAGTTGTTCGGTGCTCGTCGGTCCACTGCTTCCAAACTCGCATCACTGTGGAACTGTTCCGCTGCATACGAGCTGCTATTGCGCGATAGGAAAATCCTCCTTCTCGAAGGCCGATTATCCTCCCTCGTTCAAACTCCGTAAGTTGCTTGAATTTCTTATTCTTCCGTCGTGGAGGCATACTCAGGTCTCACTAAACGTTTGCCACTAACAAATAATCATAGACTATTTTCAACGTCCCGCTACAGCACTTTATATATACGCTTTCAGCATCAATTCAGAGGGCGCTGCGCGCGCCACGCAGGCGCGATGGCTCTGAAACTTTATTAATTTGCATAATATTCTACAATTGACATTTGCTGCGAATTTCATTTGATTCTGATGATTCCTTCATGGTGTTGCATTTTCTACAAACAGCAGTTTACATAGCTGCAAACTCTCTTGGATTTCAGGGAGGAATTTGTTTTTATATTTAAAAACAAATTTTTCCTGGCCCCTTCATGTTGGATACAAACTTTAAATATCGATATCTCGGATACTTTTTAAATTAGGATGAAGTGCTTTTTACCATTTTCATTATGATTTTTTACAAGGAGCTATTGTGTTGCACTATTGTATTAACATTTTTTGTCTTCGAGGGTAGAATAAAAATTTTAAATTTTAATCTAAAATTCTAAAATTTAATCTAAATAATATAAATTTTAAAAATATAAATTTTAATCTAAAATTTAAATTTATATTATTAAAATTACCTTTAACTATAATGGATGTGTTAAACAATATAATTTCTGTTAATCTTGATGAAATATGAAAAAATTATGAAAAAAAAAAGCTAGTTTTATTTACAATTTTTTGGTGATTAATATGCTGAGAAAAAAAGCGTACAATTTTGAAGCGCACAAGATTTTATTCAAATGCATTAAGTCTAAACAAGCAAAGAATATTCCAAAATGATGCTTTTAATAAATATTTAACATCTCTGTTCCACATAGAACTGCAAATTTGAGATAGATTTTATTTTTGAGTAATAAAAAAGAACTCTGATGCATCAGTATCAGGGACAATCCCCACACCACATAAATTAAATAAATAACATAATTGGAAGTATAATTCTTGAGAAGAAAGGATTTAAAAACTCTTTATATTAGGCTTCACCGTTTAAATGTGAAAGTATATTAAAAAAACAAGTTTCCTCAAATTTTAGTATAGAAAAATAATTAAAATAAATGAAGAAAGATGTATAAAAAAATGTATGTTACATATGAGTTATATTAATTATTATGTATCTTTTATTGGATGCTTTAAAAGTAATTTTTTTTCTTCTTCAAGGCTTAAGAAAATTTAAATGGTTTTTCTACCTAACATATATGTCAGTCAGGTATATGCCTTGAATATATGTTCAAGTACAACAATAAAAAATAATAAATATTATTTCAGAAAAAACAGTATTTTTTGAAAAATTAAAAGGTAACTCCAAGTCCAGCTGTTTAAAAAATGCCACACAACCATCAAGGAATGACTTTCCAGATACAAAAAAATCCTCTTCGACCATAATTCATAATTGTGTAAAATACTCTAAATACAATGTCATAAGAGAACTTTATAAAAATATAAGTTTTCGCATAGTTAATTAAGGCCGCCCGGGGATTTTTTGTTTCTCCACACTTAATTGAATTTTTTAAACTGTATAGTTGAACTTTATGAATGTATGGATTGACTAATAAAGACTACTCCGTATAGAAATGTGAGCAACCATTTATAATGTTGTATGTTTGGTTGATGAAGTACAAGCTTTTTACTAGAATAGCAGATCGAACAAACTAGTAATTTAAATTTTTAATTGCCATTTAATACATCGATTAAAAAAATTTTATTTTCAAAAAACGCAGCATTTTTTATTTTAAACTTTGTTTTTGTTTCAATATAATAGCAAAAGGGGAGTCCTCATTTAAGCAAAAGACAAGGACATAAACTAAATTATTATTTTTCAGGTGTTTACTGTGAACTTTTCTGCCTGTATCCCATCGGCATTTATAGATCAGCTTTCGATGGCGAGATTGCGGCCACTTACCAGGCCCTGTCACAACTTTGGCCGCGTTTAGACTCCTTCTCAAAAGTTGTAATATTATCTGACTCAAAGGCTGCACTTCAAGCAATTAATGCTCCCAGCCGCACTCGATCTTTAACCATCGATAATTACTCAAATCTCCTCAAATTTTTTGCCAGTAATAACAAGAGGCAGCCGATCCAGGAAAAGATGCGGCCGATCTCCTGGCAAAAAAGGGAGCCTTTGTCCTACAGAGATCTAATTCAATACGCCCTTTCTATAATATCAAAAGTCTCATAAAGAACATCCTCAGGACCTCTTTTCGTGAGGAACTCAAAAATCGTAATTCCAATAAACCTTAAGCAGATTCTCAATGTCCCCAGGCCTGAAAGCAAGACAGAAAAGAGAAAATACTGGTAGGAGAACTATTTCAATATTTGATCACTTTCAGGAGGAGTTAATCTATTCTTAACAATACAAAATTCAGTGTAATTAATTTTTTCCCGGTGAAGAAGCAATTCAATATAAAACTTTCATCCGTTAAAAACAATTGGTAGTTATAGATTTTTATTATTCCCCAAAAAAAATTAAAGAATGAAATTTATTTGTTACCAGTTTTTACTTTTTTCCGTCTTGGTATACATAAGCTTTCAGCCCTGAATGTCCCTCAGTGGCCTAGGATGAAAGCAGGGATGTCAACTTGCTCCGCTTTGTAAAATAGTATTTTCTAGTGGTAGCGAAAGTTAAGTTACTTTCAGTTTAGTATTCTTCATTTTAAGTAATTTTTTCACCACTAAATATCAAAAATTATAAGTATCATATGAAATGCAACGTTGCAGCATAATTCGACTGGATACTCTAATAAACAGCGGGCGTAACTATACTTCTCTAACGAATTTTACTATATAATTTGCTACCACTTTATTAAAACTATTCCAGAAAGCGGAGCAATTGGCATCCCTGTGAAAGCTGTTGCCATTTTTCGTCTGATAACTGGCCACGATTGCCTGTTGAAACACCTATGTCGCATCAACGTGGTTCATGATCCCTTTCGTGCATTGTGTGACTTCCACGAGGTAATGGATTTGTCTCACCTGGCTGGGTGCCCTGCTCGGAAATCTATCTGGGAATGCAACTGAACTGCTCGCTCTTATTTATAGATTTGTTGTTATCTTATTGATGGTCAATTATCTTTTAATGTGTCATTGGAAATAAATAAAAAGAAAAAAACAGTTTTTTCATTTTATAGTAAATAAATTGAATAAAATAAATAAAGTACTATTTCTATTTATAATTAATTTGAAACACCAATTTTTATATAAGTATAGTCATCATATTTTTGGAAGTATCAAAAATTTCATTTCATTTTCGCATGAAAAAAAAATTTTAAATTTAATATTTCAAACATCATAAAAAAGAATTAATTTCATAATCAAAAGTTTTTTTTTAGAACATTTAATTAAATTTGCTGCTATAGAATCTTTTATTTTAATAACTGTATTTAAAACTTTAGAATTTTTTTACTATGCTTTTTGTTATTGTTAATAGTAATAAAACACAATTTTGATTTTTGTCTTAAGTAATTAAACCTTTTTTTTTTGCCAAAGTGTAATGAATCTGTTACGAGGACAATCTGCACATTACAGTCTTTCCACGTCACATCTTTATATTAATTTTTTGTCTCCATCATTTCGCAATTTCGATTTCGCGAGCATGCGCAGTCAATTCGTTTAAGAGAAAAAGGAAATATTTTTACGTTATGTGCCGCCAAGATGCGATTCCCTCATTGGTGGAGTTTATACATGCCAAGTGACGATAATCTTACACTAACCCCTATTCCCAGCTAAGCCAATCTTTTTGAGCGATTGGGAGGGGTGTCAAAAGCAGGTGTGAGGAGGAAAACTATAAGTAATCATATTTTGGGGGTCAGAAATCATTGATTATAGAAAAAAAGGCGTCTTATTTAGTAACTAGAAATATCATTTGTATTATTAGATCCGATCATTAGATCAGAAGTTTTCCAGGTTGGCCTGTTTTTTATTCTGCGCACTAAAAGACCTAATTTCTTTCATGGAAAAATACCCATATTCAGTCAAAGTAGTTTAAATATTTATGGGTAAAAATAATTTACCGGATCGAATATCTTACATGACTCGGAATATGATCACCAATCCTTATTATTCAGGTATATAAGTTTTTAGAGTTGAAGAAACTAAAATTTTCAATTATTTTCATAGAAAGAATTTTAATAATTTTTCCTTCGAAGAAATTCTTCCTTTGGTAAGAAAACTGATCCCTGAAGACGAAGACAAGCAACCTATTCTTAAAATGCCAAACAAAACCCGTTGTAAAGCCACAGAATATTCCATTCTTCTTTTCTTAAAGTAGTGAATGAATCCCCCAGGAGAGAAGTGAAAGATGGTAAAAAAGAAGCTCTCGTCGAATTCCAGAGTTACAAATACTGCTGAAAGGATAGTCTTTTACTCCCAGCTGTCTACTTAACTCGTCTTTGTTCTTGAATATGCAAATCAGGAGACACGGGCAAAGGGGAATTTTAATGATTGCTGGGAAATAAGAACCTCTTTGGAAAAGAACTCTCTTCAGGTCGTGATGCTTCATGTAAAGAATTTAAATATTCACATGGCTTTTCCACCTAACCAATGGGGTTTAAATCGCATTTTCGGCGATTGGAAGGCTCCCATTATTGTTTGGGATCTGTCATATACCGAAAAGCTTTTACGTTGCCTTATTGTAAAATGTAGCCTAAATGAAAAATGTTGCCTTTGTTCTATTCCTTCGACTAGTCTACCTAGCAAGTGCAGTTGTAGGGTGCCACATTGCAGAAATACTAACTTTTTTTTTTTTTGTATTTTCCTGCATGATTTACTTTTATAGTTAAAGCAACTAAAGCATTTCTGCAATAGACCGTAGTTGGCTGGATGGATCACGAAGGTTAAAGCTCTATAATTTTAATTCCAATGGTTTGATTGTGACAATGTGTTCAGCATTCCAGCAATGTGGTCAATTGTGCTTGCTATACATCTCGTATACCTGGTAAATATTACGCTCTCCCAAAAAGTTTTTTTTTCTAGTGGTAAAGAAATAACTATTGAAGTTAACGTTAGGCAAGTACTTAATAAATTTTTCGTCATCACTTAAAACAAAATAAGATACCTAGCACGTGTTATATGTGTATGTTTAAACTATTTAAATATAGTGGTAAATAAAATTATAGTAAATCTAATTTGCTGAAATAGGAATTAAGTATGAATGCATAGACACTGCTATCTCATTAAATATAAAAAATAAATTTCCTTGAATGACTGGTAAGAATACACTATTAACCCCTTTAAGGCCACATACTCCGAGAGTAAACATACTAAAGAGTACATACTGATACCTTAATGAGATCACGTAATGTTGGCTGTTTGAGTCAGAAAGGGTCATTTTTGATTTGAGCATATACCGTGCAGAGTGAAGGAGAATTTCTATCTGATCACGGTCATAAAAGGGTTAATAACATGTCCATGTTCAACGCAATTTCATAGCTACCAACTTTTACGATTTTTACTTACAGCCCATGTGGTGAAAGAATCTGATATGTAGTTGTCAAAAAATTGCTTAAAAGGAAAAATACTAAACTAAAAAGTACTTACTTTTCGTCCCACTAGAAAAAAAATTTTGCAAGTAAGTTGGCATCTCCGTGATTAAAGTGAAAAAAAAATAAGTATATCAAATTAGGCATACCCGCATTTAAACTATCTCTATTAACAAGAAATTAGGCCGCAAACGCTTTTCATTTTCACAAAATTGTGACTTTTCTCCATACTGACGTTTTGCGCCATTTTCAAAATAAGCGTAGACAGCGCTGACTTTAAATAGGCTAAACTTGACCTAAGAGTCATGAGTAACTGTTGCAAACTCACTGCATAAAAATTGCATATTATTCACAAAAAAACATCATTTCACATTACAATGGAGCCATTAATAAACAGCCTTATTTTGAAGTTAGGCAGCAAACATGTTATATCATGCATGATTGTCCCAATCGGATTGTAAGCCAATGCCTAAAAAGGGATAATACGCACTGTTTAAAATACATTTATTTTAAAACATATTAAAATAAAGGGAAATTTTTTTTCTATTAACTATCATTATAGTTTTAAAAATTATAGTTATTGCATTGCAATGGTAAAAAGATAGATCTTAAAATTACCGGTGTATTAGTTTCAGATCTCCTGTCATTTCCTTACCACGCAAAATACTCGAAATACGAAATAACTTTAGTAAAAAAAAATTTTCTTGCGCCTATATCAGGAATGCGCTTTCTGCAAAAGTTTTAATAATTAAATAGTAAAACTCATAGAATGATGATAACTGCTCTTTAATAGTGATAAATGCAATGAAGATGCATTTCCTATGATACTTCAAATCTTTGGTATGTAGTGATGGTAAAATTACTTCAAATGAAAAATACTAAATTAAAAATAACTTCAATTTCGTTGCCACTAGGAAATATTTTTTACAAAGCGGAGGAAGTTGGCATCTCCGCAAAAGTATGCTAACTTTCATTCATATTTCTAATTAACTATACAGGTGGGAAATAAAATTTGACTCTCATTATTTTTCGAAAAAGTAGTCCAGATCGTTCAAGAGAATATAATGGTAGACATTGCCTCCACTTTTCATATCCTTGTATCAACGCAGAAAATTCAAAAACGAACTTTTACGCGGCGGTAATGTAATGTGTTAAGCCATAATTAATTTTGTCTATCGTGTCTCTTATAAAAACGTATCTTATCTTTTGATCTTACGAAGGTCACTTTTTGATGTAATATCAATCATAATTAATTTCACTTACTGTATTTATTTTTAAAACTGTTGCTATAACTTCAAGAAAAAAAAAGAGAGAGTAAAGAGAGAAAGAAAAATAGAGAGTTTTTTTAAATGAAAACATGTCAAAAATTTAACATTACAAACTACACTCATAACTACATTCATCTCATAAAATCCCTCTACAAAAGCTTAATTTCAGGAATGCAGACTTTTCCGCTTTCGTCAAAAAAATTTATTAAGTGGTAGGGAAAATTAAACACTAAAACTGCGTAGTTTCAGCAGAACATAACTGGAAAAAGTGATGTTTTTAATTGCTTAGTGGCGTTTTTCTTTTTTTTTTTTTGATTTATAAAGTGGCTAGAAAATAGAATTTTAAAATAAATCTATATAACCAAGAATCATGAATTAAAAAGTATATTTTGCTACCACTGGCAAAATATCTCGTAAAAGGAAACAATTTGAAAATTTTATAAATTTTGGGACAGAAAACATTGATATCTAAAACTGCAACGGAATACTTGCGTTAGAGAAATATTTTTTTTCTAAAAATGATAATCAAATTTAGAGTCTTTTTTTTTTATTATTATTACGGGTTTTTAACTTTAAATTTCACAAGAAACACTTGAAATTAATTTCTCAAATTTTTAGTTTTACACCTATATTTTTACGACTCAAATAGTTGTTTCTACACAGATCCATTTTTATAATAGTTCTAGGTAATTTGCATTGTAATTGTAGCTTTTTCCTAAAATGGCAGTCAAGATTAGAATTTATCAATTTATATATTTAATTTATGCATTTATAATTTATTTATTTTTCTTATGAGAAAAGGTGTCTCATGAGGTGAATCTATGGCTAACCACACATTGAATTTAAGAGTTTTTTCATTAACTAAAATTGCACTGTAAGTTTAAAAATATTATTAAATTTCATTGAAGAGGTTCTCCCGATTGAACTCAACTGTCGAAAGACAGGCCTTTTTATTTAATTTGCACTAAGAAACTGATGGTGGATAATTACTCCATTTGACGGTATTTTTCGATGAGTGTGAAGCACAAGGTCGCCACTCAATCACAATTTGAGATACAAAGGGAGCAATATTTTAGGTTCTCTATTCATTTTTTTGTAACAAAATTAGGCCTATACAATTTGACTCAAAACCACACAAATCGCATCAATTTATTGACTTTAAATTTTGCGGTAAAATTCGCAGAAGTACTAAAAACTAACTAACTAACTAACTCAGTGGCGCGACAGCCCATTAAGAGGGCCAAGGCCGACTGTGCCCATCTCAGTTTTCTTGACCTTGGGCTCTGGGGTGCAGGAGCATATGTTCCGGTCAGGTGGTCAGCCGAACGCGGAACCCCCAGTGTTAGTTCCCAAGCATGCTTGGTACTCATTTTATCGACCCACTGAAGGGATGAAAGGCTGAGTCGGCCTTGCCCGGCCCAAGGATCGAACCAAGGACCTGTGGCACGACAGCGCGAAGCGCTACCGCTAGTACTAAAAACTATCCAGCGCTATTTCTAATAATCTACTAATTTTTTTCCAATCTTTTTTGCGTCTAATAATACTAGGTCATCAAAAATTTGCTAAGTACGAAAAAATAATATCTAGAAAACCCAAATTAAAAAATTCAACCTAAAATCCAAGATGTCGAGAGTGGAGATCTCTCAAAGCTTGAAACTATTAAAATTTTAATAATTGTGTATATTTAAAAATGTACTTTTATTGCAATCATTAATGAAAGCAAAATTAACATATTGCTCATATGTAAAAATACATAATAACTTCTTTCATACCTTATGTCTTTCTTGCATTACCCTTCTGATAGTGCATCAAAAAGTTCAATTCACCTGTTATTTTTTTTCTGCAGCAACCCATCGATTATAAATCGGTATACAAATTGATATGGTGTCGTTGGTGCAACAATTGAACCCTTCTAATTATTCACCCAAGCTAAGACAAGAAGAGACGATCTAATTAGTGTATTCTGCTGAGCTTTAATCAGTGGCTAGACTAAGCTCATTAAAATGAAACCTCCAATTCTTTCTCCGTAAATATCCTTCCAATGACGGAACTTTGTTACTACCTTTTAATTGAGCTCTTTTCATTAATAAGAGACTTTTAAAGGAAACTGGCTTCTTCTTAAATCTAATTACGTTGGGATACTTCTTTTTCACTTTTAATCAATTCCCGGAGGTCTAATATTTTGTTTTCAGTTAATCGAAGTGCAGGTTATTAACAGTTTTGCAAAGTAAGCAATAACGGCTGATAGTTCAATCGCCGGTAACCGTTTATTTGCTCCTGGTTCAGATTGAAATTAAAGGCTGTTTCTTGCCGTCTTACCAATTAAAGAAGGCTATAGATACTCTAATTTGTAATTGAAGAAAGCGAAGAAGATGTCGGGTGGGGCACAGAAAATTAGGCAACCAAAATTTGTTTTAATCGATTATTTCTATTGATTTCAATAGTTGAACCAATCTGCAAAATTGTTGATGAGCTTACGCAGCTAAAAATAGATATCAATTTCTGCAAAATTGATTCATTAATAAGTTTCACCGGCGAAAATTATTCCGAAAGATCTGGTACTTCATAAAAAATTGAATCTTAAATATATGTCTTAATGGATTAAAAATTTTAATAAATCCCGTTTAAATTCACAATTTCAAAACCAGCACAACTAGTTTTGACTCGTTAGTGTTAAGTTAATCTACTTTAGCAACATTTTGCTTACAACTTGTACAGGGTATCAAGAAATTTCCCGTGAAAAGCAAATTTGGTAGAAAACGCAGTCCTTTAATTAAAAAAAGGAAGTTTTAAAAAAATTCAGAAATTGAAATTGAGTGTGGGGTTATGTAGGGAGCAGTATATGGGGTAATGTGGTGAATGCTTTCTGTAATAAAAGCATTCCTTAGTTGAAATTTCAAGGACAGTTTTGCATGAAAGTGACTGAATAATATCGCTACTATTGAATACTATAGTGACTAATAATACTGAATAATATAGTTGCTTAATAATATTGCGAATTTAAAGCACTGTGCTTTTGTAAAGCTTAATATTAGAATAAAATATCTATTTAGTATTAACAAATACGAAGTACCACTTTTTTCATTATTTTTTCCTAATTTTTCAGGGCAGGTAATAGATGGGTTAATCTAGCTCCTCTTGAATGATTTGCAAGTGCCCCTTATCTAATAAAAAAAAATAAAAAATTTAAAACTATAATATGAAACAGAGGGACTATAGTGAAGAGATATTCTGGTATTTATAATCATTAAGTTTGCTTTAATTTACGATAACGAAAATCGTAATTGTTATAAAAAAGTGGAATTTTGATAAGGTACTAAATTGAACCCTTGCATACACTTACCACATTGAAATTAAATACATCGATAACACAAAAATAAATCCTTATTTTACAATAATTAGATTTAAAGTTCAGTCAATTGCTATTATTATCTATAAAGTGAACTAAAAAAAGTCTNTAATTTGCTATCTATTTGTCCTTTGGGCAAATTTGGAACAATGTCAGTGTTTCGTTTGATGCCAAAAGTTGAAAGCTTTTAAAATATGAAGTTGTGGGACATTCCTGAAAAAAGAATATTCCCTGAATAAAATTTTTTGTTGTAAATTACTTTTTTCCGGGAAGTTGTGAAAATTACTTTCGAGTCAGACATTTAAAAAAGCTGCATCATCAACTAAATAAATGAAATTTGACGCCTTTGAAAACCAAAAATAATGAAATTTAATTTGTGACAAAACTAATAATTTACAGGAGCTTTTCATCTATTTTAGAACCGTTCCTGAAAGGGGATCATAATAATTAACGGGTTTACCTTGATATGAAGAATTATGACTTTACAAAATAAACTAAAGAATTTATTTAAGAAACAAAAATTACTATAATGTCTACAAATTTAAAAGAACAAATATACGTGGTGTTATAAGAATGTGAAATGATTTGAGAAAATTAAACAAGAAAGAAGGTAGTCATTTACGATTTTTTGCGTTCTGTTTAAGAGAGTAAAATATTTATTCTCACTAAGATTCAAATCAGTTACAGAGATTGTCACCAGATGGCACTGGTAAGAAAGAAACACACTCATTGTTTTCAAAATAAGCATTATTTTAAAAACATCTCTAGAAATATTTATAAAAACTTCAATTTTTTAAAATTCATTTTTAGAACTGTAAATTTGAAAACCTTGTTTATATTCAATAAATTATTTTATCGTATGGAAGTGATAAAAAAGAAGGCAATTGTCACAACACTTCTAAAGAATCTCCTCGAAAAAAATTAATATAAATCAAAATTATGGAATTAGAAAATAAGATTTTGTAAAACATCAACTTAAACAAACACAATTCTTAATTATTAGAAATTTCTTCAAATTTCTGACAATATAGTGTGAATACCTATTCAAAAATTAGATCACAAATGCTTCTCTAAAAAATTAATAAAAAGAGAGAAGGAGAGAGAAAGAAGAGGGAAAAATAAGAAAAGGAAGAAAGAAAAAAAATTGTAGGTGTTTCTTTTTTTCTTTAATCTTTTTAATATGGACACTTTCTACCACTTTTTTACATGATCAGCTAATAATATGTTTACAATAGCTTGGCAAAACTTTTTCTAATAAGGGCTCCCAGTGGTTCGCCAAAACCTTTAAGCTAATTTTAAAATTCATACCGTAAAATATACTCCTTATTTTTAAAAAATTGATCGATAAATTTTTCTTGATCTCCACAAAGATCTTAAAAGTTATTGCATTTATAGAAGCCTGATACAATATAATAACGGTGTCCAATTTTAGGATCAGATGTTTATGATCCAAATTAAAGTGGTTAGGAAAGCTTCTTATTACTCTAATGAGTAGTTTGCTACCACTTGAATATTTTTCGTGAAAGTTTCGGAACCAATATAAATAACTTTTCCCGCATATTATTCCCTAAATAATGTTATTTCGTGTTTCAAAAAAATCTTTGTAGAACAACCTTGTAACATCCATCACATCAATAAAAATATTTTGCTTCTGAATAGATAAAAAGACAAAACTTAACCGAACATAAATAACTGTTACGAGCTCACAAGAGTTTTAGAAAAAAGTATATTATTCACTATACTGAGTTATTTTATGTATCGAAATAACCATCATAGAATAGAATTAAGAAGCCCACGCCATCTTGGATTTCAGGTTCAATTTTTGATGTTTTTTGCACTTTGGTCATATGATATTATTCAGCTGCGTATACCTTCAAAAAAAAAGTAGAAAATAAAGAAGTTGCCTTACTAAATTTGGAGAAATGGAGCTTGATAATTTATTGAACATTTAAGAATTTTTCTTTAAAATTTTGATGCAATAAAATTACACGATTTGTAGATTTGAGAAAGTAATTTAACACTACACGTTTCTCAGTATTTAGATTCTTTAAAATCTAATTATATTTCAGTTTAAACTGCAGAAACTCAGAAAAAATTGATCTGAAATACCGCAAGCTTTATATCTCAAACTGTGAAAGGCGGTCTTGTATTTTACATGCATCGAAAGATACTGCCAAATAAAATCCACCATCAGTATCTTAGTGAAAAATAAAATAAAAAGGCCTACCCTTCGACAATTGAGTTTGGTCTGGAGAACCTCTTCAACGAAATTTAATAGTATTTTTAAATGAGTAGAATTAAAAAACTTTTAAATTCAATGTGTGGTTAGCCATCGATTAAAAATTAAATAAAAAGGATTAAAAGCATATTTCCCTGCCCATCTCCACCCCTTCAAGAGTTCGGTGGGGAGAAGAAAGGCCTTTAAAAACACAATATCTATTAAAACTTTTGCTTTTCAAATGAAGGCTAAACTATCACGAATTTTTCACAAAAATCTGAAAAATTCATGCGTGAAAGGGCAATAGGTTAAAATGCATCTGCAACAAGTTTGCCGCAGTTCATGAAAACTTTTTCATTACGATACCTTCAATATTATCATATAAACATGAACGAATCCTATAAAATTCGACAACCCTGCTTCTACCTTGCACTACACGTTTATCACCATTTGAGGGGTTCACAGTCCTCCCGGGGGTAGCTATTAAGGGACTGGTCTTCCCCATCCAAATCTGTAAATCTAGAGGAAATTGATTTATCTTGAGCGTGGCCAACGAAGGCGTGATGATTCTTTTCATTTTCATAAAACTTCGGTATTTTGAAATGTATCTTCTGTCAAAAGCTTTCTCTTCAACAAATTACGATTTCTGTCCCAGATAAATGTTATAGACCTGCGTCTTAAAAAATGAGAAACATTTAAGAGTATTTAATTAAGTAATAGTGAAAATGTTATAAGATGAGAGATAAGACTATTAATCGGCACATATGACCAGTATTTATCGCGATAATAATATTTTTAGATTTGCGGTTTTAAGCTTGGATAAAATCCTTTATGAAATAAAACTATTTAATAAATTATGAATAATTATTTCATTTTATTCAATGTTTTTATTTCTTTTTTTTTTTTAAGATTTGTTTATAGCAGAGTATTTTAAATTTCTTGGTGTGTGGACCCCATAATCCTTAGAAAAATTTTGTGGGACACCATCAACATTGCGCGAATTCGATAAACACATGGGTGAAACTACCAATTTCTACACTCGTACTGTATTATACTATAGCAGTTTTTTACTTTAAATGTAAAGACATAAAAAAATGTGAAAAATTTAAATATGGAATAAACTTGAAAGTATAATACAATAATAAAAATACTTCGCTACATTTTCGTTTCTTCTTCATCTTATCATTATCTATTTTCAGGTAGATTGTGTAAAAATATTTGATAATTATTAACTTATTATAAGTTAAAAAAATAAATAAATAAATAAAATTCAAAATTTCTAGCATTTTTGGCTATTTTTGCTGCAGAGTTCGAAAACCTTCTCGGGGTCTGGACTCAAAGTTTCTTAAACTATGGGTCCAGACTGAAGAATATATTAAATCCTCTTTTTTTAGTATGAATCTTACATTAACTTTCTTAACCCTTACATGAGTTTGACAGCAAATATATATATATATATATATATCCTGTTAGTATATTTCCAAAGAAAAAAAAAGATCAATAAATAAGATAATACAAAAATTTGGGATTCCTTGTAATAAATTAGAAAAATATTACAATAGTGAGAGGATTTTAAATAAGTCAGAAAGTTTTTTTTTTTACAGTAAGTGGACAAAAAATACATCTTAGAGTTTTCTTTTGATCGTAAAACAGAGATTAAAAAAAAAATAAAAAAATGGAAATATAACTGCGTACCCTCCAATAACTGTGATTTCAGTGATAAACTTTCTTCAGTGGTAGTCAACAGTAGCAGAAAGTGTTAAAACCATCCGAAATGCAATATAACTTTCAACGGAACTAAAAGCATGATTATGTTTTAAATTGATCTTTTACACATACTTTTAAACTATTTACATGTAGTGATGATTGAAATTCGTTTAATGTATTAAACATAATGCATTAGCTTATATTTTTTCATTGCATGATATTAAATATTGAATATCCCAGTTTTCTAAATCTCGCAATAATCTCTTCACCTTTAAGTTTCATTCAAACTTAATCTAAGTTTTTTCTCACCTTTACTTTTCCAGAAACAAATTAAAATATTGCGACAACAATTTTTAATTTTTTAATTTTCAGTAAAGACATCGAAATGTGTCTTAACATTTTCAATTATTTCCAGTTTTATGAAACAAGAAAGATGTTATAGAGAGGAAAATAATCTGCACAATTATGACTCGTTGTTTTACAGCTAATTATGGGCATTGACGACACAGTGAGTTCAATGGGTTCCTGTTCAGAAGGGTCGCGTAGTCAGTTGTTGAGCTGTACTATGGGTACAGTTTCTTTCCCCATTAAGTCTAAATTGAGGAAATTGCCTCACGAATGAGTGGTGCTGCTATCTGTCAGTAGGTTTCTGAACTAAGGCGTACTTTCACCCTAGCGGAGCTCTCTTGTCAAAGGAAAGGCGCACCTTCCTGACTTAATTCAAAACAAGTCATTAGCTGGTGAACTTGGCTTGTCCAAGCATTATTAGAAGCAGCAATAAAAAGGTTAAATACGTCGACAGGCAATAAAAACATAATTAAGACAACTGAACTAAATTTTAAGTTCTCGTTAATATATATTGAAANGGCCAGATATTTGCAGTTTTTGATTCAAGGGGTGAATTGATATGAAATGGTTAGTAATTTGGCTTGGAAGATATAATTTCTGATTTTTAGTGCATTTTTTCTGTTAACTATGCTATTTTATTTTATTTTATACCCGTCGTTGAACAGCCGATCCAATTCTGAGTTTACGACTATCTAGAGAGTGGCCATAATTAAGAAAAATTTAAACACTTGTGACAAATATTTCATTAGGCTGTCGGAAGTTTTAAAAGTTTTAATTTCAGTTTAATTTTAGGAATTAATTAGGCCAGTTTTACATCAGATATATTTCCTTTAATTCTCAAATATACTTTGACAGAGAGAATTAGTAAAAACAATTTATTTCTTCAATATATCTTTCCTGACTATATTTTTAAATTTCTCCCTGATTAATTTATTATATATACATTATTATTAAAAAAAATAAACCTATTATGAACTGTTTCTTCGCGTGCTTCTGAACGATGACGAACGTACATTTCTGGGCATGGCTTTCCTTCTAAGCAATTTTTATCCTGATTATGTGTCTTAACTCAACGCCTCCTATGACTGAAAGCCTACACACGGTTTTTTATAGGTAGTCCGATCAGACCACTGTGAAGGATATCCAATTAACGCACGAGTCATTTAATAAAGAATATAGTTAAAATAAGAAAGTGGTAGCAAATATACGACTAAAAATTTATTTTATTTATGAATATTATTGGTTTGCCTTATTCACTTGTCAACCACTACAGATTCAAATATATAAGATAAATTTTTCTCAATTACTTTTACAAAAAGTTTTGGGTTCATGCGCACAACTGGTTCACTTTTTAAACAGTCTGCGCGGACTACTTATAAAAGAACGTGTGGAGGCTTCTTGATGTAGGAGGTGATGCCTAACTCCCCTAGAAGCTTATTGCAACATTAAGCGACCAACTGTTATTTATATAGCTCTTAGACTTGTACATTTCGGAGAAAAAAAATAGAGTAAAAATGTCACTGAAAAAAAAATCTCAGATTTAAATCCCTACTACCGAATGAAACAAGATCAAATAATTTTACAAATGCAACAAAAAATTTTCTCCCCAGTGTAAAGGTTTTTTACGAAGGCTCTGTTCTCATAAGAAATAGCGTTTTTTAGTGAATAATAAGCCGTTTTTATTACAGTTAGGAATTTTTTTTTCATGGCTGTCCACCTTTTTCGCATCTGTAAAAATGTGTGCAAATTAGGAGCTCTTTATGTATATTAATGATTTTCATCTATGCCAAAACATTTCGCTTAATTTGTGATTTTATCGCTTAATTGAATTAATGAATTGGGTAATAATGATTTAAGGAACTTTTTAACTCGTTAAAATTCAACTTTTACATTGAAATGATGTGAAATGGTCTATCAGAAAAAAAATGGTAATACAATGTTGTTTTTTGTTAGGTGAATATTTAAAATTTATTTTATACAATGTGAATATTTTGCTGAATTGGCAACAATTTTAGTTTAAAAAAAACCACATTGATGATCCCCAATAAAATGTTTTTATGCATTAGCATGGTGGACCATATTTCATAATACTACTAAATGAAATAGTTGCGCCTCCAATCCATAACTTTTGAAGAAAAAAAACTTTTTCAACGTTTAAGTTTGTGTTTTTTAAAATTGAAGTAAGAATAGCAAAATTGTTTCTTCTTTTAAAAAGAATTGTTTAGTTATTTCTAGTTATTTTTTCTTTTGTTTTTGTTTCATTTTTAGAATTTGTCTTAATCTAAACTTTATTTTCTAAAAATAAATTTAGTTATAGTTATTAGCACATTTTATCATTTTTATTTTTGACACATTTAATTTCAATTTTTTTTATTTTATTTTAAGTATATACTGAGTGGCCTTCTCCAAAATTATAATAGTTCATAATGCGATAATTATAAATCATATGCTTTTTTATGAATTTTTTATGCTTTTTTTCATAATACGTATAGGATTCTTCTTCGTCTTATCATTANATGATGGTCAAACCATAAAGAATGTATGCCAGTGTTCAGGGATGGACTAGAATACCCAGGAAAGAGGTGGGCTCAACTTTTAGGTTCATTGTATGGTATATATATATATATATATATATATATATATATATATAAACCTATAAGTTGTTTATAAACATGCATATTCAAACAAATAAAGAACTAAACTGAAAATACCATTTTGTATAATATCTGTAGTTTTCTTAACAAATGTAATTTCATACTTGAAATACCCACACTAGAATTAGATAAGATGAAGTACTTCGATAAATGCAACAAAAAAATTATTCCCCAGTGTTATCGCTTACGTTTCTTGGGACCTAAAAACTGAGAAAAGAGTCATCGAAGTTATTGTTTTTTTATTTTTTTTTAATCGAAAAAATTGGTTTGTATTTAGCGTTAATTTGTAAAATTTATTTGAGGAAAATTACTATCAGTCACCTGTTTTCTACATTTCTAAAAAAATCTAAATAATATTTTTAAAAAGAGGTTATTAGATTGAAAAACTGCTAGGATTTATGCATGCTTTTTATTTTTAATTCATAAGCTTTTATTTTTTCTCTCTCATGTGAACAGTTGTAATCCACGTACTTTAAAACATTATTTAAACTAAGGCTCCTATACTATCAGAGCTGACCTATCGAGCAATATTGGACCAAACAAGTTCGCAAGTTAACGTTACTTTAGTATTCGTTATGTTATTACAGAGATGCCAACTGCTGCGGACACGCCAAAATAATTTTAAAAACGGTAACTAACTACACCGTAAATTTTGCAAATAGTTGACAATATATGCTTGCTTCTAAAAATGCAAGCATGTAATAAGTACTATAAAGTGGTGAATTATATAAGCCTGCGCATTGTTTAGAAATAGTGGTGGATTAAAATCTACTGAATCGAACTTATGAAACCAAGAATTACAATTAATAAACTACCACTTTAGAATATATATTCACTGTGCTTATGTTAGCTCTTTGCTCCAACAATAAATGATAAGTCGGCCTGTCTAATTCAGGGGCTCTAATTTAAACTAAAAGCACAAAATCATTTTAAATAGGTATTTTTTTTTTTTAGATAAAAAAGTTATAGTGAATACTAACAATGATAAAATAATAGGGTCACTATATATTAATTCATAAAAATCTTTATATTTTAGAGTGGTAACTATTGATGTCCAGTCTAAGGCAAAATCGTGTACTTTTGAGCAGTTTCATTTCAAAATATTTAGAAAGCGACCCGAAAAAGAGCCTATATTTGTCTTGTTCAATCCCTGGATGAGATCTTTTCCGGCAAAACTCTCTCCTTTTTGCAGAATGAGAAATGATTTCTAAGGGATGAAATACAATGTGCAACATAAAATTATGTCCAAGTGAAATTTTTCTGTAAATTCTGAATTAATTCGTATTTTTTTATTATAATTTTATTGTATTTGTAATGACTCAGTAATAATATTCCCTATTATAGTAGTAATGTTAACATTAACACAAAACTGCTGCAAAAGTTTAGGCCCAAATGATGCTTATTAAGAGAAAATAATGTCTCTCTAAATTGCAATTTATTTCATTTTATAACGGCGATCCAATTCTGAGTTTACGACTATCAATTTTCAACTCCGTAGACTTGTAATTTTGAATCCAGTCCAGAAGTCAAAAGAACTCAAGCTTTGGGATAAACTAGCCTTCTTGGAGGACTTTTTGAAGAAACAGCGTTACATGGGAAGAAATATCCCACAGAAACACTTCCCACGGATTAGTCCGATGGCAAAAGGTGTCTAACCTTTGATCAGTCTACCATATTTTACTTGATTTTTTTTCTTATATATACAACCGTCGTTGATCCAATTTTATGGGTTTACGACTACAAATGTTCAACTCCGTAGCCTTGTATTTTTAAACCCAATCCAGAAGACAAGGGAACTCCTGCATCAAATATTGGGTTAAATTNGATGGAGCTAACCCGCATTTGCGTTACATGGAGAGGAAGACCACGAGAACCTCCCACGGTTAGGATGACGCAAAGGGACTCTAACCCATGATCCGTCTACGACTGAGGATATTTCACGTCAGCATTGTGGTCGGGGCAAGCCGGATGTGGAATTCGTATCGACTGGGACTCGAACCCGGTTTGCCTCATTGGAGGGAGAACGCTCTTGCCCTGAGCTTTCGCGGCTCATTTTACTTCATTTGTAAAAATTTCAAATAAATTTTTTGCACTTACTTTATTAACAGCATCAATGACTAAAACTTTAATGTCTATAGAGCATTTCAAAAGCATGTGAAATAAATTTTTTCCAGCCAGGGTATTATGAGTTGAAATTTTAACAGAAAAAGAACCAGCAGTGACTTGTAATAACGCTTTATAACTTAACTAAATCTCGTCAATAACATTCCTTTGCTTAAAAAGGTTAAAGTATTTTATCTTTTGTTTGAAACTGATGTGCTCAAGCATTTTTCAAAGTGTCAAATATTTAAATGGCAAGCATTGGTATTTCGTAAAACAATACTATATTTCAATCTGATATATTATTTATTTTATATTATAACCGTCGTTCAGCAGCCGACCCAATTTTTGAGTTTATGACTACTAATGTTCAATTCCCTATCCTTGTAGTTTTGAACCCGATCCAGAAGACAAAGGAACTCCTGTATCAAGTATTGGGAGAAATTTTCCTTCGAGAAGGACTTTTTGAGGGAACTAACCCGCATTTACGTTACACGGAGAGGAAGACCACGAGAAACTTCTACTGTTAGCCTGAAGGCTAGGGGACTCTAAACCGTGATCCGTCTACCACTAAGGACATTTCACATCAGCACTGGTTCGGTGCAAGCCGGATGCGGAATTCGCATCGACCAGCAATCGCCGGGATCGAGCCCCGGTTCACCTCATTGGGAGGTGAACTCTCTGTCCCCCTGAGCCATCGCGGGTCAATCTGATATATTGCAAATCTGAGCACTGGCTGAAATTTAGAAATAAAAAAAAGTAATCAAAAAATTGTACTTGCCGAATTATTTGGCACCATGGCATAGCCCGCTGTTGAAAGTAATTTAATATTGACCCTAATATAATTGAAGAAATAAGAAATAAAAAAAAACAATTCTTTCTAACATATACTATAAAGCTTTTGTAGCAGAGACAACCCACAAAAAAATATCAAATCAAACAACGAAAATTTAAGTTAAAAAAATCGTGATTATTGAATAAAATTAAAAGTATATAATGCTAATATATAATGTTAAACTGGCCATTTGTGCGTATTAAGAATAAAATAATTTTGCTACCAGTTTCTTATGCTTTTAAAAATAAGAAGCGGAAAGTCATGTAATTTTCAGTGTGTCAAATATGGGGGAATAATAGCATAATTATTGCATTCTAAGAAGAAACAAGAATTTAGTTTTCTTAAAATAATTGCTCATTAAACAGCCAGACCTTTTCCATTAACTTATAATACTAATTCTGGCTGTGGAAGCTAACACCACCAAAACTTTTCATTGATTTTTCTGACGAAAAAAGAACATTTTTGAAATTTTTTTTTTGTGAGAATGATAATGATAGCAATAAAATAAGACAAAATGTAAAGAATATGGTGTATATATTTTATCTTATTAGTATTATTATCATTTCAATAAAGGAAAACTATATACTTACAAAAATGACTGTTTATAATATACTATGATTTCAGAAACAGTTTTTAAGAATTGGGACTCATTTATTTTGTTCAGTCTCGTAAATAATTCTAATTGGCCAATAATTCTCTGCATTTTCTATTTTGTAACATAAATTGCCTGAATGAACCCATTGAAATTGAAAATATCAGCAATAAACAAAGGGTATGGAAATTTTTTACAAAATATGAGTTTGTGATAATTATAATAAAATCATTTGCTTCAGTTAAAAATTTCGAAAATAAAGAAAGAAAATACAAGAAAACAAAAGTTTAGGTCAGTACATATTTAGAAAATAATTTTTATACATTTTCTGGAAGAATATTTATTCTTATAAATTATTGCTACAAATTTAATTCACATAATTTTGCAAAATTAAAAAATATATAAATAAACAATAAATTAATTGATTTTATTAGTTATTTAAACTTCATTTATAGCAAAATAAATTATTATCTTTAATTCATTTAAAATATTAAAACGAATTGTTTAACATGATATATTTTCTAATTCTAACAAACCTATCTATGTTATTCAAAAAAAAAAAAAAATTATGACTAAATTGCATTTTGTGTTTTGAAAATCAATATACATTAAAATAAAATTATATGAGGGTCAATGAAAAAGAATAAATTTAAAAAAAATTTTTTACTTACAAGCAAGTTGTCCATTTGGATCTTCTTCATTTTCTTATTCCTCAGGAAACTCTGAACATTTTTTTTATCACACAAAAAAAATGTAAGGCCTTCTATGAGTCCAACAACTGTGTTAATAATCCTTTCTTAATTTTACTTACTTTACAATTTTTCTATTAACAAAGCAGAGTAGACTGTGTAATTTATAGTGGATTGCATGAAGCAATTTATTTGAATACTTTAATTATCCCTTGTACTGTATTAGGATACTCATTTGATAATAAGGGGTAATAATCAGGTGAAATAATAGTAGCACAAACAAAGTGATCACATTAGGGTGACGCACTGGATGAGTACTAGTGGCGCCAGTTCAGCCTTTGTATACTTAGAGCTACATATTGGAAATTGAAGCATATAGTTCAATGTATACATTAATTCTATTAAGGACAAAGTATTTAGCAATTTTTAAAACTACTTATGGCTACATACACAGCGATGCCAACTTGCTCCGGGCAGCAAATATATATTGTAAAGTGTTATTGTAAGTGTTATATATATTGTTTTCCTCTACCAAACACCATCTAAAAATGAAAATACTTAGCCATAATGTTGGCTAAAAGCAAAGTGAGGAGTCCTCGCACAGTGAGTCTTCCAAACTTTTTTGCTAGAGCTTCGGAAATTCTTTCCCCTCTCAATATATATATTAGGATNAAATATCGTCATAATTTGATAATTCTATTTTTATACATAATTGAATGATAACAATCATCCACATACACACACACGTATATATATATATATATATATATATATATAAACTAACTGTTTTTCCAAATAAATATTCTTAGAACAAAATTCTCTCACACGGGTTCACTAACAGAAAAAATATTTTTAAAATGGTACTACGGTAAGTTTTTTAATGTTCTTTTATAAATTTTCTCTATCAATTTTTTTTAGTTTTTTGATGACTCTGTTCACTTTAAAATATTTTAATAATATTCAATCAAAGTTTTTCTTAAAAAAATTAATTTCCTCAAATCGTGATTAAATTCAAGTGATTTAAAACATGTGAATCCGGCAGAAGAGTAGAACAAGCTATTTTTTCTCGAACTCACTATTTTAATTTTTAATTAGTAATTAAAATTCTAATCGGATAAGATGACCTAATTTTGTCTCTTTGCAGTAAGAGAGATAATCAGCAACTGCAATAACAGATGGTAATCGCAACCAGTGGAGAGAAACCGCAAATCAGTTATAATTTTGAAAGCACCATCAATTATAATCTATCAAAGAAATTTCATTGAATATTCAATGTTGCAATCAATTTGCTATTAATCTCATCTGTCAAAATACGGAACTAATTCTTTCTCTCAAACTTTGAAACAATGTTGTAAGCAGACATTAACTTTAACAATATTCACAATCCTTCGTAGAAAATAAATACACACAGAGGTTTAGCAAAATAACATTTCTATACCAATTCAATTGGATCGGATTACCATTTATGCACAAAGTTGGAGCAAAAAGTACATTACGAAAGAAATAGCATTTGTTTAAACGCTGCCTATTACTATATTGCTTTGAAAAGTCACCCAAATACCCTCTAAAAATATTCAAGTGATAGCAAAATAATCTTGAAATTCCTAATTTCGCAACTACTTCAATTTAGATACTATTCATCAAGCATGTGTCAGACATTTAATATACAATAAAATTGGTTTAAAAACATTCTAGTTGAGCAAAATACACATGAAATTTTCAATAGGGATCAAGAAAATTGCATTTCCCACTTGAAAAAATAAAAAAATTCTGCTTATAGTTTAAATTTTGCAACCCCATTAAAAAACGGACTTTCCGGGGTCCTGAAATGTTGACAGACTTTCTGATATAAAAATACGTACTTATGTTATAAATATATATTGAAAGGCAGACTTATCTTCATGGGCCGTCTCTAACCCGCTTTATTCCGACTTTTTATATTGAATTGGTGCAAAAAGTGTTTTTTTTATGAAAAAAGTAGTATAACATGTTATTCAACTAAATGGCTAATATCAACTATTTGTTACCATTTCAGTTCGAAATGTCCCTGCACCTTATAGTTATGTATCTAGTGATAGAAACTTAAATCACTAATAAATTATGGTGGAAGGGAAACTTTTAATTCTCCTAGATAAAGGACAAAATTGAAACAATTGTCCTACCACAATATATTTTTTTGAAAAGGAAACCGTCCTATAAATATGACGCAGGGCACTAACAGGTTAAGCAATCTTAAAAATTGGGTCAAAGTTGTAATAAAAAGTTCTTGTTATTAGCAGTCACTCTTGATAAAAAATACGAAACTTCAGATTTCTCAACTAGATATATTTCTTTAGAAAATTAATTATGGTGGTGAATACGAACTTGTTAAAATATGTCTTATTGTCTTACAATGGCTAAAACTTTTTTATTTTTAAGGACCAGACGAGCCCCGAATCTTGTCTTGAAAATTAAATGCTTATAACGAAATGATAGCATTACAACTTCAGAATATTAAAGAACCATCCTATAAGCACAAAAGGGTAAGAATTGAGATCCGAGATATACATAATTTAAATATTACTGACAAAGAAAAGTATTCTTTAACCTTCTTAATCTCTTTTAGAAAAGCAAACATCTCATAGAATTACTAAACCTTAACGTACTTTTTCAACGTTTTTGATGAGGTGGAACTCAAAATTTCCTCAGAATACTAAGCATTACTAATTGTAAAATAAAGCGAACATCTAACCTAAAAACTCTTAGTAATTAATAAATATATAATTCAAATTAATATTGTTAATTTTTAAAAAAAATGCCATTAAAAGTAGACATTAGTCATCGCTGACTTCTCTGTTAGGAAAGCAAACATCTCCGAATGGCAGATATAACTAAAGAATGATAACTACTTCTCATAGCTTTTCAAGGTTTTTACACTTTTAATTTTCGAAAAAAATACCATTAAACCGTAGACATTAGTCATCCTTGACGTTTTCTTAACACATCCCAGAATGGCAGATATAACTACAGAATAATAACAACTTCACATGGCCTTAGTAACGTTTTTAATGAAGTGTAACTCAAAATTACATATTATCAACAATGTAACCATTATAAATTAGTAAATATAGTTATATTCAAACTTCTGATCTCCAAATTCATAGTTATTTTATTAAATATAAAATTCAAATTGTTATTTTTAATTCCTGAAAAAAATACAACTAAATCATAGACATTAGTCATCCTTGACATCTCTTTTAAACAGTCCAGATGCAACTAAAGAATAATTACTACTTTAAATGAGCTTACTTAACGCTTTTAAGGAACAAAATTTCATATTACCTGAAATATGATCATTGCTAATTCTCAAATATAGTGATATTCAAACTTCTGATCTCTAAATTCTTAGTTACTTATTTATAAATACATAATTTAAAGGATTATTTTTAATTCTTGAATGAAAAAGAAAAAAAAAAGACTTAAACCGTAGACATTAGTCATCCTTGACATCGCTTTTAGGAAAGCAAACATCTCCAAATAGAAGTAAAGAATAATGACTCCTTAACATGACTTTTTAACATTTTGAATGAGGTGTAAACTCAAACATTTTACATATAATCTAAAGCTACTAATCGTTACTAATTGGCGATTATGGCGACATTCAAACTTCATCATAAATATTCCTTTAGGTGGGGGGGAGAGACATATTTTAAACGTCCTGTTAAAGATCCCGCGGAAAGATCGGGTGTCAACGTCCAAACCTCCAAAGAAAGAAGCATGGGTAATAAATTACAGGAAGCCGCATTTTGGGGATGCTGTCGTTCTTCCTTCGCCAAATGAATATTGGCTCCAAAAAAGATGAATTGGAGCTGTAGAGTCAAATATGACAGTTGTATGCTTACATAAAGAGGATTTCTTTTTAATATGACTGGAAGGAATTCATTTAATTCACGTGAGAAGTTAAATTCTTTTCAGAAGTATACAAAAATTTGAAAAAATAATTAAATTAATAATAGATTCACACTTAAAAACTTATTGAAAAGTGATTAGTGAAAAACATAGTAGAATATTAGCTTGATAATTAATTAATACAAAAAAATTTGAACATTTCTTGACGACTATATGTATGTCAAAAGATGATTTCATTTTAATATTGACAACAAGGACTTTGTTTTAATTCATGGGAACAGTTAAATTTTTTTAAAAATTAATATGTGAATAAAAACTTGAAAGATTAATAAAATTTATTATAAATTTACCCCAAAAAAAAATTGAAAGTGAACGAAAAGGGAAGAAATATGGGAAAATATTAACTTAACAATTAAATAACGCTAAGAATTAAGAAATTTCTTGAAAACTGTGACAGCAAAAAGATATTTTATTATTGACTGAAGGATTATTTTAATTCGCGTGAACATTTAAAATATTTTATAGAAGTCTATATATGCATAAAAATATGAAAGAATATTTAAATTAATTAATAATTAACGAAAAAATCAAACAATTATTAATAATTTTGTAAATGAAGACTCTGGGAGATTATTAAATCAATAATTAATTAACACAAAATATTAAAACATTTCTTGAAGACTATAATGTATATAATCCAAATAAGAATTTAGGAAAATATTTTTTTCTACAAAAATATTTTTTTTAAAAATTACATTAATTATTATAATATATGTGATTTCTCAAAAAATTAATTACAAATTATATTAATATGAACATAAGTTTTAAGTAAAAAAAAATTAAAAAGACTAAAGTGTAGCTAACTAAGCAATCAGTAAGAGTACATTAGCATTGTTTCCCTCATTATTAGTTAACTGGTCAATATGATAATTATTCAGATAAGTTATAATGAAACCATCATCAAACCTGATTTTTCTTGCAAACTTTTCAGGTTTTTGCACTGTTTATGCAGTAGTAAAACTTATGCTTCAACATTTGGTATAAAATAAATTTTGCCGTAAAAGACACCTAAATAATTCCTATCCTTCTGGTTGCTGGCTAAATTGATTTTTAATAGTTATTTCACTAATATCTTAAAAACTGCTAAAAGCTGAAGCTTTTTAGAGAAAGATGATTTTTTTTTTATGTCAGTGTCTTACTTCATTTGCACTGAAATACCTGTTGCGTCGATAAAAATACGGGGTAGCATTTACTAGACATAATTTTTTTTCGTATCAGCTGCTTCAGTTTTAAACTATCACAATTATATGTTTTATTTACAAGCAGATAAGAATTTTTTTTCTTCTTTTTAATAAATGAAATGATTATATATTATCTATTATCCTTGGGCCGGGCAAGGCCGACTCAGCCTTTCATCCCTTCAGTGGGTCGATAAAATGAGTACCAAGCATGATTGGGAACTAACACTGGGGGTTCCGCGTTCGGCTGACCACCTGACCGGAACATATGCTCCTGCACCCCAGAGCCCAAGGTCAAGAAAACTGAGATGGGCACAGTCGGCCTTGGCCCTCTTAATGGGCTGTCGCGCCACTGAGTTAGTTAGTTAGTTATATATTATCTATTAGAGAAATCTTATCAACTTATCCAGGGGAACCACTAACGGGAAAATTTCTTAAAAATAGCGGATAGTTAAATTAAAGAACCAAATTGTTTTTACTAATTCCGATTGACCAAAATTCATTTGTAAATTAAAGGAAATCTTAAAACTGAGCAACATAGCTCTGAATTTTAAAGTGAAATTAAGAACTGAAATTAGTTAAAATTGTTATACATTTTTTATACTAGTTATGAGAATGATGCAAAATGACAATTTAAGTTACACTGTTTGAGATCATAAAGGAATATTATTCATTGTTTGAATACTTTATTTATGAGCCTAATTTAACCCTTTTAAAGGCCGAGGCTTACTTACCACCGCGTTTTACCACTTTTAATTTAGGTTTCCATTTTTCAATAACTTCAGCTTTCTTGAAGTGAATTTGAATAAAATTGGTAACCATTTGTCACTTTTAAAAAGCGTATAAAAGTTATAAAATACATAATTCCTTTTGAAGTTTGTAGCATTTAAGGAATTTATTTTATAAATAAAGAAAAATAAAAGTCAGTAAGTTCCTAATAGGTCATGTTAAATATATTTACCACCAAAAAAATGGCATTTTTTTAAACTAAATGAGTTTTTTTTTTTATATCAATTACTGTTCTTAAAACAATTTCAATTCCAAAAATATTTTAATTTACCTTTACTAGAAATAGCCCGTTAAAGGGTTAAAATAGAGCCAAATTTGCACCTTTTTTCAAAAAAAAAAATTAAAGTTTTTAAATATTTAAGAATTTGTTTTAAGACACAGATAAATTTATACGGTGCATGCATAGTTTAAATTTACATCTTTGTTTTGAGCTAAAGGCACTCAAATAATAGATTTTTAAATTTTCTTGGCGAGAGAGCATTAAAAAACACTCATGTTGACATCAAAATGAAGCTAAGAGTCAAGTAGACCTGGCAAAAACAGTTCTTCAAATAAAATAAATCAAACGATGAACTCTCGCCAAATTATGACGATAGAGTTATAGATGACTACATGTAATACTGTTAACAGACATAAAGACTGCACTACATTTCTAAGAGGCACAATAAATGATTTACAGCACTTTCGTAATCGTTCTGACCATTAATCATGAGTGAGACTTTACAATGTTTTTACACGCACGTCACTTTTGTTTATATTTTTATTCATCGTAACAGTAAATTGTGTGTTTTGAGTTGAATGTCAGATGATAAAGATCGTGTTATCACGGAAAATAAATGTTTTTTTTTTCTTTTTTGTACGTGCTTAAGCATTTTAGAAAGGTTATGTATGAATTATGCTAAGAATAATGTTTTTTTCTTATTTATTTACTTTAACAAATCTAACTATTATATTTTAAAACCGTCGTTGAACAGCCGACCCAATTTAGGATTTACAACTACCAGTGTCTATATCCGTAGCCTTGTAATTTTGAACCAATCCAGAAGACAAGAAAACTCCTGGATCAGTATCAGTACCCCAAGGGTTGATTTGTTATGGGAACATGGAGGACTTGCATTTAACGTGAATCAGTTCCCATATGGTCAGCCATCAGCCCCCGTAACGTGCATCAGTCCCCATACATGGGGAGCCATCGGCCAGTGGGGATCGAACCCCCGACCTCTTGGACATGAGCCCAGTGTCCTACCAACCAGGCTATTCCGGCCAAACTAACTATATGTGATAAATTGTGGTTTTTTCTCTTTTTTTTCTTCTTACTGAGCCTTTAAGAAAAGTTTTAGCAATAATATCAGAGATACCAATTTGCTCCTGATTGCGGATAAATATTTTTCTAGTGATAGCAACATTTATATTTTTAATTTTATGATTTTTTGTTTTGCAAATTAGAATTATAGGGCTTTTACCTACCACTACTTCTAAATAATTTGAGGTCTTGTATGAAATGTCACTTTGTCATAGCTACAGCATGTTGAACTTTTTAAAATGTCGCCACAATTTAGTTTACAGTATTTTGCAATTTTTTTTTTTTTAATATTTTGCAGAAATCAATATTTACTTCGACCATTTAAATTAAAGTATCATCAAATATTTATTGATCAATTAAAAAAAATTCTTTTTCACGGTGCTCTAAAATCTAATTTGAAATTAACCCTTTGTTAACCCTTTGACGCAGATGGGACACTGGTCCCTTATATATATATATATATATATATATATATATATATCTGTTATGCTATGNATTTTGGTATTTTTTTAATTAAAAAAAAAAGTTTTTATTAGTTACTTACGAAAAAAAAAATGTGTTAGATTATCGGATTTTTATATTTAAAATATGAAATCCACAAAAAAAGGTAGTTAGAAAATTAATTTGTCATTCTTATTCATAAATTTATTAAGAATAAATTTTATAAATTGAATAAATTTTTAGACCTTTCTTTTAGACCTAAATAACTGCAAATTTGAAACAAACATTGTTTAGAAGTCAACCCTGTAGAAAAATTTAATGTAGAAAAAGGTGTTTCATGCTGTATTTTATAACAATAAACGATAAAATGCTAAATAATCATTTAATTGATGCAATATAATAAAAAAAAAGAAAAATATTTTAAATAACAATTCTGAGTCAAAGGGTTAAATAACACACAAATTCTTGCTTTAATAATTAATTTATAGTTTGTTACAATTACGAAAAAAGTAAAAATATTTTCTTTTATTTTTCAAATTTCTTTCATTAAAACAAATATTCCTCAATAAATCAGTTAAAATAAATTCAGCAAATAAACAAATCAATCCCACAACGCACTCATGACATCTTTATAATCCTACACAAAAACCATAAATTATGATAATATCAGTGATTGACACTTCACTCAAGGGTTGTGTGAAGAAGGAATAAATTAAACAAATTAGAACGTATTCATTTAAAGCAAATAAAAATTTTGACTAAACTACGCAGAAAAAGTTGTTAATCTAGGAAAACCCACAATATATTCTTGTGTTCATTATTTATAAAACAAACACACCTTCTGCAGCCTTTGTAAACTTTCGGTTTCCCATTTGGGGGTGGTGTCTGGGAAGGGATTGGTGACGTCATATAGAGAATCATGAATCATAGAAGGGAGCTTACGCTTATTCATAACCCTACAAACGAATCACGCAGTTGCAGTTAAGCTTACAGAGTTTTGTCCATTGTTTTTTTAAATGTATTTTTGTTTTCCTTTTAAATGATTGTTCTTAACAAATTGTGAAGCGGCAAAGAAATATTAAGTCTTTAGAATTTTACTTTCATGTATTTATTAACTTTTTGAAGCAAATTTTTATTAAGCATATTTTTCATACTTTTTTCATTATATGCATTATTTTAGGTCAAAATAAGTTAAATATTATATTCAGCATTTTATAAAATTATAGTTATGAAATGCAGCATTTTTTTTTCCCCTCCTGAGTTAAAGGTAAAGTCTTTTAAACACTCCTAAACAATAATTTTGCAAATTTGCGCTTATTTGCAGTTATTTAGATCTATGAGAAGCAATTGTTCATATTTGAAATTTCTTTAATTTACAAAATCAATTATTGATACATATGAATTAAAAAAAGGTTTAATTAGAAACTTTTTTAACATGTTTAGTTGCAAAATCTGGAATTTTGAATACGCTCATATATCTACCAGTTTATACGGTCGTTGAAAATGATTTTAAACGTAGTAGTAAAACAATTAAGCTTGGGAGATTTTTCTAAAAGTAAAACTATTAAGACATTTTTTCAAATTTTTAACTTCAAGATTTTAACTTCAAGAAAATTGTTTCTCAATGGCCGTACAAGTTGGCAACTCAGCTATTTCATAGTCAGCTGACTTCATCTATCTCGCCTCAATCTATCTTCGAATTCATGTCGAATATTATCGCTTTTTAAAAGCAGTTCCTCAATTTTGGATTTGTTTGAGAAATTGTATCTTAAAAATTAATTATGCCAAATAGCTTCCAAAATGTTGGGAATAAAGTACGATAAACGGTCTGTAGAGAAAGCGAAGTCGGTTGTCAATAAAAGCACTAACAAATTATTATGAATAAACAAAAGAATAAGGCCCTGCTACACCAAGCGTTCCGTAGCGTGGAGGTAGCGAATTCCACCTCTATCTTGGATGTATTTTGTTAATGTCCCTTTCCAATTTGTGTTAGCTGTTCTCTGCCTTAAAGCCGTATTTATAATGAGTACAGAAGTCTGCTTATATATGTGTAACAAAAAATAAACAAGAATTTATATGTATTAAAATAATTTGCTTAATTAAGAGCCCACAAATTTTATTTCAAACAGTTTTTTTTAGACAGATGTTGTCATTCCAGGAAAATTCTTTTAATTTGCAACCGATCTAAGTTACTCTAAAAGTAAAATTATAATACCATCAATCTTATTTCCAGAAATATACTTTTTACATAACAGATAGTTTCACATTGCGCTCTCTTATAAGCGGTCAGGGTTCAACATCAATCCCTTAAACGTGCTTGAACTTTGAACCCGACGTTCAATAACTATTTTTTAGCCTAGTGCGTAGGCAACGAAAAATATCTCACTTTTTATGTTATGAACACACACCTTAGGGGGATTTCTTTGCTCATCGCTCAACTTATTCTAAGAAGAAGCGGAAAAAAAATAAATAAATAAATGTGGGTGATCTTTTGACCATGTGCAGAAGGGCATAAAGTTTCGAATTTCTTGTGAGAGTGACCTACCTGAAAACTTTTAAGAAATCGAACTTTTTTTTTTTTTCATTACATGAAAGAGCATTTAGTGCAAAAAAATACATACATATTCAATTTAATAATAGTTAGGAAGCGTACGCCATTTCAAACTCTCTAACATTCGAATTTTGGGAGAAACAAATTTTGATTTATGAAATTTATTAAAATGTTAATTAATGTGCCTTAGCCACTTGGAACTATGGAAATTCGACAGTAGTTAGAGGGTATGTCATATATATATATATATTTTTATTTATATATTTATATATATATATATTAAAATTTTCTACCAATAAGGCCGTTGAGACTACATTGAGTAGTTGTAATAAGTAGTTGAGACTACATTAACTGATCTTAAACTCTTCACAAACAACGGGATTTAAATTAATGTTGCTTTTTAAATTCCACGTTCTTAAATTAGTTTAATTATTTTTAATTGTTTCGTGTGTAATATTTAAATGTCTAATATAAGATTTATCAAATCGTGAAATTAGTATTTGATTTTTTTTAGGGAAAGTAGGGCAAAATATTAAATGTTTTTTTAGTTTAGTTTATCCCTTTATTTCTTTCTCTGATTTTACAAAATTTAAAAGCTATTTCTGAAAGAAGTTAAAAATATTTTTTTAGATTCCATATTTTTTAAGTCAATTTATTTATTATTGCATTCAAATTGTTCGTTTGTTATATTATGTGACTTTTCTAAATTTATAAAATTAGTTTTTTTAAAAAATTTTTTTATTTAGTGAACATCTAATGATATTTTCATGTGTTTTTAAGCATACTTTTAAAAAGATGTTTTATGTTTCTTTTTCACGTTTTAAAAAAACCTGTTTAAATTATTATTATTGCATTAAATTTGTTTTTATAGCTAAATGCGCATTGTATGATTTTTTTTCAAATTTGTTAAATTCGTACATACCTGATGTAATTTAAGAAATATATTTTTCTATTCGATAATTCCCCATTCCCTTATAAATGTTTTGAAACATCTAATAGCAACAAGGTAATAAGATAAATCGATTTGAAAGCATTCTATCTCAGAAGGGGAAAAAAAAAAAAAAAAAGAGAAAGATGGAGAGGGGGAATTTTTTTAAAATTTCATCCATTAATCAAAATCCGTTAATGGTGGAAAGCACATGCTTATCTGTAAAGTTTTGGATTTTTTTCAAAAAACATATATCAGTTTTGACATCTATTTGTAAAATAATTTATTTATATTATTTTTAAATAATTAATTTAAATTATGTCTGTCTTTTTTTTTTGTGACGCCTAGTTTGTGAAAAGGTGATTTCCAATGAGGTCTCATTTTTATTGTTATTCTTTCAAAATTCTTTGTTTTAATAAAAATAGAAGAAATAAATAAGTCGATAAAAAATTAAGTGAACGGAGTTATGAAATTGCTCTTATTACAGTGAATTTTGATGTAATTATGCCATTTATTTGTCCAGTAATATCTACTTAATTATTTGCTAATATTTATGTACCAAAATATTTATCATGAATAGCAAAATATTTATCACTTATTCCAACAGAGTTTTAAATTTATTTAGTTTGTAATAACTNTATATATATATATAGATATATATATATATATATAAAATTATTATATATATATATATTTTTTGAACTCTGTGCCTCCACTACTAAACAATAATTCAAACTCAAGAATGCCAACTTTCTGCGGTTTTTTAAGGTCTTCTTGTAGTAGCTAAATTTTGGATTTAATGTATGATTCTTTATCTTGCAAGTTTGATTTAAAGTTGTTGTTGACACCACTACAATTAAATGATTTAAATGATCATATGAAACCTCCTTTTGTTCCAGGTTCTAGTATTCAACAGTTTCTTGTCTATAACAGGTTCTAGTTTTTAAAATTATCTTAGTTTTTAATTGTTTACCAAGATATTTAAAAAAAAAACGTAATTTCTGAGTTTCAACGATTTTAAAAACTTTTAACATGTAGCAAAATTGGGACGGATGTTTTAATGTAATTGCATCTATCAAAAACTTTTCAATTTAGAAAATTATATTAATGGATGTAAGGAAAATAAAACAAGTGGAATGTTTTTGTCATAATCTAATGAAAGTTCATTTCAAATAGTTTTCAGGAGCTAGTTGCGATGAAACTTAGCTTTAGCCTAGAGATTTTTCCAGGTCGTAGTAAATTGTATTAATTAAGAAATCACGATGTAAAGAGCTGGTAAAAAGTTGAATTTTTTTCGAAAATTCTTACAACTTTAACATGTCGCCATAAAGGGACAGGCAACGAATGCAGTTTTTTACTAACACTTAGTGAAATTTGTCTCAGCAACTTCACAAGTTGGAAAGTATCCTAACTTCAAATTCAAAGAGCACGAAAAATGTAGAAGCAATCATAGTTTTTGTCAATTATTTCCACTACATTAATTCCCTCCAATTTTTCCGCAGTGAACTTAAGTATCAAATCAAGTAACATTTCATTTTTTAAACATCCAATTTGGTGAAACAAAGACAAATGTGTTCATCAAAATATGATATTAATATATTTTATTTTATTGCATAACAGTCGTTGTACAGCCGATCCAATTTTGGGACTGCTAATGTTCATATTTATATCCGTAGCCTTGAAATTTTGAACCCTATCCAGAAAACAAGGGATATTCTGGATAAAGTATTGGAAGAAATGTGTAAGGAGATTTTATTAACAATAATAAAAATGAAAGCAATTATTCACAAAAACTCATGCAATGAACGCTACAGTATTAAAAATAGTTCACCGTTTCAGTTAGCATGAGAACAAAAATGCTCTTGTATGAAATTATTTTTTTAATCTTTAGTAGTTGAAAAAATTCCTTATAATGAAAGTGTTGCAAGATGTTACTAACAACAATACTAATTTATTGTTATTAAATAATTATTATATAAAAACTATTTCAATCTGAAATTTCTATACCTAAATTGAAGTCTCTTCATTACCTCCCATATGTGGACCTTTGCAAGGCCGTAGCCAGGATTTTTTTTCTGGGGGGGGGGGTATGGTAAGAAGCAAGGACTGTTTCAGACATGCAAAGTAGGGGNATAATTATTTTTCAATTAATATTACAAAATAATTATAATCAATTTGTAAACAAAGTTTACAAAGGCATGCGACGAGGATTTAAAGAAAATTTTTCGATTACTTTTTTAGGACAAACCGGAATATTCCGAAATATGCTTAATAAAGTTAGTTAATAAAAGGTTTGATTCGACAGTTTTTGTTTTTCTTTTTACTGAGAGGCTCAAAGAAAGACTAAAAAGTTTGAATCCCAGAATTTCGGGGGGGGGGGATTTGTCCCGACGCCCCCCCCCCTGTCTACGGGCCTGGACCTTTGCTTCTTAGACTCTAAAAACCATCTATACCCTTGCTGAAGCATTCTTCCTAGGGATTCTTATAGATATCAGATAAAATGCCATTTAATGCAGTATTACATTGTACCTAGATCTTTAAAATGTATTCCTAAATCTATTCATTATTATAATTAAATTGACCATATGCATGTTTGTTCCTACTTTAAATGCAATTTAACAAGCAAAATATTTAGATTCCTTAGCTTAGTTAAAATCGGTCCACATATGAAAGGTGGATTAGCTTATTAAAGGTCCACATATGTGTACCTAAAATTATTAGCCCCCTTTCAGTATAATTTACGTTTTGTTTATCTTTTTATGACTTATGCCAGTAAATTCGAAACAGTAATATATATATATAAATATATATATTTGCAATACTCCTTTATACTTCAGTAGTGAAGAGGTTAAGGTAGAAAAAATTTATAAAATTAAAAAGGAACAAAAAATAGTAAAGAAAATAAGTTTCGAAGTATTCCGGATACTGAATTGAGGGCGTAAATTTCGAAGAAATATTCCGCCTCCGCTACACCTCTTTTTTTTTTTCATCCCTAACCGCTGCTTCATATTTTTTGTATCTTCTTTTTTAACGTTAAGTACCGCCCGATGCAGAAAATCTGTAAAGTTGTAGTACATCCTGTGTACAAAGATGATGAATCTGTGGGATGCCCCCCGTCATACGAATCGTCTGTTTGACACAGCTGTTATTCTCAAGTCCAGAGCCAAAAATGGCGAGTTACCGCTTTTGGCGAAAAAATGGAAAATGATAATGTTTCAATTTTCGCACATATAGATAGTTCTAAAAATTAAGTTACTTTTATTTGGATCTGAGATGATTTATTAAAAAAACTAGGAACAGAAAATTAAATAAAAGAAAAAAAGCAATTTTAATAGATTTTTTTACTAATATAATAAAATTTGCTTGCTCCATAATATTTAATATTACCGAGAAAAGTTGCACATAAAAAATATAATTTTCCATGGACGAATGACTGCTTTTGGTGAAAATTGGAAAATGGGAGTGTTATATGTTTACGATTTATTAATGTAAAAAATTATTTTACTTATACTTAAAAAATTGAGTAAAAATAATTTTAATCAATGTGCAACAAGAAATAGGGAGCAAAAGCACTTTTATTAGAGTTTTAATTAAAGTATTTAAATCGGCTTTCTCCTTAATATTTTATATTATAGTAGAAAGTAACATTTTTACGATAAATTAGCAGAAATGAAAATATGGAAGTGTTATTTATACTTTTGTTCATATATAACAAAAAATAAATTTTACTTATACTTAAATTCGACTGAAAATGATTTTAAACACAATATAAATATAAAAGTCCTTATTTTTTAATTTTCTATTCATGAAATTAAATCCGCTTTTTCAGTAATATTTTATATTACTGCGAAAAGTTTCGATTAAAAAAAAAAAAAATTTACCATTTATAGGAAATTGGAAAATGGGAGTATTTTGGTACATATTTTACCTGGAAGTCATTTTATTTGTGCATAAATTCGTGCAAAACTAATTTTAATCAAAGTTCAACAGAAAATAGGAAACAAAAAGCGCTTTTATTACTGTTTCGATTAAAATATTTGAATCCACTTTCTCCATAATAATTTATATTACTGTGAAAAGTTGCAAATGAAAAAAAAATTACCTTGAATGAGTACCATTTTTTGTGGAAATTTGAAAATGGAAAAGTATTGATGTTTCCGCACATATATAACCATAAAATTATTTTACTTATACTTAAAATTCAAGTGAAAAAAATTTTTATCAATGTGAAACAGAAAACAAAAAAGCACTTTTATTAAATTTTTATAAAAGTAATTAAATCTATTATCTCCATATATTACTGAAAAAAGTAGAGTATTAAAAAAATTACCATGAACGAGTTATCGCGTTTGGTGGAAATTGGAAAATGGGAGTGTTATTTATGTTTTCATACATATATAGCCATAAAAGTATTTTCTTGCAATTAAATTCAAGTAAAAATAATTTTAATCAACGCTTTTCAAATGTTTTAATTAAAGCATCCGCTTTCTCCATAATATTTTATCTCTAACTGGCAAATAAGGTCTTTGTTTTTACAAATTAAGAAGGGTGTAAGGTTTGAATATAAATAATTATGATTTTATTTTTTCGGGGATTTAGTTTATAATAATTATGTAATAAATTTAAACATACATTAATTACTTTAGTTATAATATTGTTTTTAACCCTTTCGTACAGAGTGCCGTATTTAGTCGACATTTACGTGACGATTTATGTAGCCCAAGTCAACGTGATATTGTTTGATAACCATTAATAAAACTAAAAGCATGTTTCGCTTAATATATTTTTTAACGTCAATTGCATTTTGATTTTTGTAACGCTTTCAAAATCTCCAAATTTAAACAAAATAAAAAAGCATCAGATTACCGACATGCAATGTGCTTACTTCGCTGCACGATTCAGTGGCGGCACTTCAGTAGAGCGGATTGCCATAACGAAAGGGTAAAATAATATTAAACTCAATTTAAAACCTATTGAAGACTTTATTATTTATTCTTTTATTCAACATACCTATTTTAAGTTTATTTATAGTAGATAAGATTAGAAACTAGGCATAATTCTCTTCAAATGTTAGTTACCATTTTAAAAGCTTAGTCTAGATTTATCATGATAGAAACCCTGTTGTTGTCCACTTCTTTTGCAAGAAGATTTTCTTAAAAAGGTAGAAACTTTTAAGCTTTAACATTTTTATTTTAGTTAAAAATATTTGATGTTGAAAAAGTTAGACATTCATAATATTACAAGTGCTAACGAAATCCACAAATAAGGAATACAACTAAAAGCGAATACAAATGATAATATAATCAAAATAAGAGAAGCTAATCAGTCACTTACCTGCATTTACTTTCTCATCTGAACTCCTCTTTCCAACAACTCTAAAAGCATTCTCAAATATGTCTGAAGTGCTGCATCCATGATAATCGAAACTTTTGAATAATAACGCTTTGGGTTTCAATCCGAATTGGTCTTGACGATAGTATGAATTCCCTAACTTTGCAATTCGTCTTGGCGAAAAACTTTTTCTTTTACTACTTTTTCCCTTCATTTTAAGGTTTATTAAAAGCTCAATATTAGTCAATGCTTTATGAACATATAACTGGTGACCGAGAAAATAGACTTTTTATATATCTAAACCAAGGGTCGAAATTTTATGCTTTTGTGAAAATTAAAGATCTCGTTTTCTTATGAGCAAATCGACTGAGTAACACATATATAGGTAAAATTTAGAAAATTATCCTATTTACCTATTTTAAGAGAAAATTAGGATCTAATACTAGAAAATTAAAATAATATATTCCGAATACAAGTAACTCTTTTTTATTAAAAAAGAAAATTACTGTCTTATCTTTTGAAGGCAAGACCCCTGACGGAGCGCGACCAGGTAGCTTGAAGATCAAAGTCGATTTGAAATCAAACTCAAAGCAATGCAAAGTAAAAAGAAATAATTTTCTTCCTCTTTTGTTAATGAAAAATTTAATTAAATTTCTATTCGAGTTTTTTGAACTCTTCAGTAACCTTTTTCTAAAAAAAATCTTGGTTTCTTTACCGAATTTTCATGGCCCTGAAACAAACTTTTGGATGATAATTATTGAGAACCGCCAGTTTTACTTTTTTATTGCTTTTTGTTAGATCAAACTTCCGAATAGAATTCATCGTGAATAGGATTTGTAATTTTTTTAAGCTAGTGTTTACCTTTAAATTGAATGGGAAAAATCGATTAAATAAGAGAGTTCGGAACTTGGTCGGTGACGCCTTTGATCCAGGACTCATTGATTTTATTTTAATTTCCATGACGAGTATTTTTCGAAGTAATGAATATAAAATAAAGCCAAACCATGAGGGCATTACACCCAAACTGAAGCTTTATTTTTATACTATACATGCAATCCATTTTGCTGAGAAAAGTTGACTTGGCTTTAAAATAGTTAAATATTTTAAATATTTAAAAACTATATAAACTTTAATTAAACAATCGCTAATAAAATATTATTTTTCTCCTGATGCATGATTATTACAAGGATGCCAAAGGCGACTATAATTGTTAAAAGTGGTAAAAACTCAATTCATTTCTGTTTATTTAATATCACTTTAATTATTCAATCTTAACTACTACTAGGATTTACATTTCAAATTATTCATATTTCAAAAAAAACATTCGTCGCATTTTCTTCCAATAGAAAACTGGAAAAATATGCAAGAAAAACTGCTAATTTTAGTATATTTAATCTAATTTTGAATTTCATTAGTCACCACTGATTGCTTATATAGTTGCCCATGGTAACTCTGTTGTTAAAATTCTCAATAATTCTCAATTTTTCGATATTTTTTTCAAGCCATACAATGCAGTTTTTAAGTAATTTTTAAAAATTAATCTTCTTGTCTGGTGCTTTTTGAAGCTCTCGCTAATGAGTAAAAAATGATACCAAGGCTTTCGTGCGTTACACCCAAACTAAAGCTTTCATTCTATACTACATACGCACTATTCTCTTGAAAAAAATGGACTTGGCTTTAAAATGGTTAAATATTTTCAATATTTAAAAAATAAAATTTGTATTAAAATATCGCTAATAAAATATATAAATATGATAAATAATTATTTAAATCAGTGAATAATTCTCACTTTTTGGATATTTTATGAGATGCAGTTTTTTCATTAATTTTTAAAAAAATGAAAATTGGATCCCAAACCCTTTTCATTTTTAGAAAACTGTGGAATTTCTTCATATTTTCTCATAACCTCAGTAGAGAAAGGCGGTCCACAACAGTCATAAATAACTGTCCGGAATTCATAACAGTTATCAACAGTTTTAAAAATAGCTTATTATCCGCTAAAAGCTACTATTTATAAGACTTATAAGCTTTAAAGAAAATTTTAAAAAATTCCGTTTCCTCTTTCCTAGAAACAGCTATGAGACAGGTGTGCCCCAATCAACAAAAGGATTTTCGAAATTGGCAGATAATTTGAAACTATAATTTTCTTTCGCTTCACTAATATTTTAAATAAAGCAGAAAATAATTGGACGTATAGCCTACATATATTCATTTACTGTGTATCTGCCTGGGTAAACCACATTCATATGAATAAGCGTTATAATCAAAATTGTTAAAGCAAATATGAATTAGGTAGATCAATTTGAATTCTAATATTACTTTTCTGTGACAAGTATAAAGTTTTCCCGAAAATTCTAGACGTGAAAGAACACGTCCTATTATATAATGATACAAAAGGTGCCTTTATAAAAATAAAGTGGTTGAGTATTTACCCTTAAACGTATGTATAAGATGTACCGCTTAGTTTTGTTGAATATTTTCGTCTGAATATATGCTCTTTTGTGCCATATATGCTGTATCACTTTAAGCTCGAACACTAACATTGAGTTAAATACTCTTTATTTCATAAAAGAATCTTTTATATTACTGTAAAGAAGGCAGAACTTTCCTACTATGTTTATCATTGCATCATATACAGAGATGAGAACTTTCTCCTCTTTGTAAAGAAGATTTTTCTAATGGCAAGTTATTTTTATCGTAGTATTTCTTATTTTAAGTAATTTTTCCACCTCTACATATCAAAAACTCAAAGTATCATAAGAAATTCGAATTTAATTTCATGGTGACATTTATAAAAAGTATCCTTATTCGACAAGTTTACTATTTAATTTGATACCAATTCATTAAACTTTGAGCCAAATATAAATCAAATTTATACCATATATAAATTGAGCCCCCTCGCGGGGCTGACGCTAAGACATACCTGCCAACTCTTCCGGATTTTCCGGAAGATTTTATTTTAATATTTAAAGTGGTAGCAAAGTATGCATCANTTTTCGTCTGAATATATGCTCTTTTGTGCCATATATGCTGTATCACTTTAAGCTCGAACACTAACATTGAGTTAAATATTCTTTATTTCATAAAATAATCTTTTATATTACTGTAAAGAAGGCAGAACTTTCCTACTATGTTTATCATTGCATCATATACAGAGATGCCAACTTTCTCCTCTTTGTAAAGAAGATTTTTCTAATGCCAAGTTATTTTTATCGAAGTATTTCTTATTTTAAGTGATTTTTCCGCCTCTACATATCAAAAACTCAAAGTATCATAAGAAATGCGAATTTAATTTCATGGTGACATTTATAAAAAGTATCCTTATTCGACAAGTTTTACTATTTAATTTGATACCAACTTATTAAACTTTTGGCCAAATATAAATCAAATTTATACCATATATAAATTGAGCCTCCTCGCGCGGCTGACGCTAAGATAACCACCACATATGAGTATGAGTACATAAATTGAGTGAAATTATATGAACATTTGTATAATTTATGTGTAGCGGTGAGCAACTTTAAAAAAAAATTTACTAACTCAAGAAGAAATAAATATATTTTCTAGTTCTAGAAAAATTATTTTCGCAGAGTGAAGCATATTGACATCGCTGATAAAGTAAAAAAATATGATAAATCAGTTTAAAAACGGAAATGTAGGGTTATACAGTTTATAATTTCGTTATTGATTAATTGACTTAATCTAACAGATTTGCTTTCAAATCTAGCACACAAGCTAAATAATTAGTTAGGCTTTAATTTATAATTAAGTAATTAAGTTAGGCTTTAATTTGTTAGTATCACGAGCTTATTTTAAAAATAAAGAATATATAATGAAAATTAGTATAATCGTTCCACCCCTCTACCGTAACGGCTTGCTCCGCTGGGGAAGAGAGGCGTACCGTAACGGCGTGTTCCGTTCCAAACCCACTACTCCATGTCATGTTAATTTTGAGTGGTATGTGATACGAGTGCAAACAATTAAATGAGGCAAGTTTTAAATTTTTATAAAGAAAAGCAAACAACTTAAAAAAAATTATATGTATCATTTTCCATATAAGTTCCTGATACAAAAATAGCGAATAAATTTATATAAAAAAATAAATAATGTTTTTTTTTTTNTTTTTTTTTTTTTTTTTTTTTTTTTTTTTGAAAATTATATTTTTTAAACTCAAGCTCAATAACCCATCGAATGTTTCAGTATGAAATTATTTCAAGAAATAAAAATAAATAATAGTTTAGTCAGTTTATGGTCTTGCAATTTAAATACTACTCATTGTAAAAATGCAAAAAAATATTTAATTATATGTCTCATACTTCCTGATTAAAAACCTTGATAGAATAAAACTCTGATGTCTAGATTCGCCTTCTCCGAATTATTTTATCTCGATATTTTCTTAGAACTATTTGCGTCCTAACCTCGAAAGCAGCTCTTTTTTTTCCTCTTATTCCTTATATATTTTTTTCTTTGTTATTTTCTATTTTACAGCCCACCCCTGGTTGTTTTCTTATTCGTGGATTGTGTCTTTTAATGGGAGAGAAATTATAATGAATAGACTTAGTTGGCGAACTTTGCCTCCCATCACTTATCATTTGTCGATGTGTTTTTATTTCCTTATGTTGTCTTAGAGAAAACGAAAATTTCTATAATTTGCAATAAGATTTCCGTACGACTAAGCATGGCCAAAACAACATAACTCAAAGACTGTGGTTACTCTTTATGTGATGGATCATTTAAGTTGCACTGTTACAGTCTAGTTTTTGTCTTGCCCGTCTAATACCTTTCCTAAATAAACGTTTTATTTTCATTTGTCTTTTTATGCAACTGTGATGCATTAGAATTTAATACGAAGGCGTTTGGCTCATGGTTGCTACATTGTATCCCGGGCGTGTTGAACTTGTTTTCATGATAAGGCAATTAATTTTCTCGGAGAACTGTAAAGATTTATGATTGAAAAGCGTAATTAAGAGGGTCACACATCTAAATGAATTGTTCTGAATTCAAGGTTTACATTGACATAATACACTTACTAACGCTCAGTACATAAGTTTCAATACGATGTTAATTTCAAGTCAATACTATATATTACTGTTAGTACATATCTTGTTTACAATTTTAAAACAAAACTTATTCCTCGTTCGAACTACAAGGCACTGCGACTGAAAAGAGTAATTAAACCCTTCTCACACCTTCACATATAATTATTCTAAATCAAGGTTTATACTATACTAACATCGTTAACGTATTAATTCAATACACAGTTTTCAAAATAATATATATATATATATATATTT